>NW_028145687.1:1395000-1640000 GCF_977016875.1 Pavona decussata
CTGGTTGAATGCAAATACATTCCGATTTCTCGGAATTATAAACAATAGTTGGGTGTGCTTGATTTCGCATTTGCGATGGAATCTCTCTTAAAAAACCTAAAAGAACACGTTTCATGTTCGATCTGTTTGGATACTTTTACCGAACCCAAGACAATAACATGTCTGCACACCTTCTGTTGCGAGTGTTTGAAGAGGCATGCTCTAACAACCCAGCAACATGGAAAATTTCGCTGTCCTGAGTGCCAAGCCCAAGTTGACGTCCCTGACAGCTTCGATAAATTGCCGACCGGTTTTCTACAGAATAGTTTGCTAGGTGTTCTCGCTGTACAGCAGAGTGGCGATGGAAGCGAGATTAATTGCGGCAACTGCAGAAAAAAGAGCGCTGAGACAAGCTTTTGTTTCGAATGCGGAAAATTCATGTGCCCTGACTGTGTAAACGCACATGAACTTATGAGAAATATCGCGTTTGAAGGACACAAAGTCAGACTAATAAAACACTTTCAAGCACAAGACTACGAGGCTCTTCTAAAGCGACAATCGTTCTGCTCACAGCAGTACCACGAGCGAGAGATAACGAGGTTTTTTTGCATCGACTGCCAGACTTGTGTGTGCCAGGTCTGTGTTGTGACAGATCACAAGAATCATACTGTTGATCCGCTTGACAAAGCAGCTGATGCCGAGAAAGCTAAAGTCATGGCGGCAGCCGAGTTGATCAAAGAAAACAGCAAGGTCTTTAGCGATATGATTGGTGAGTTTGAGCAAACAGCTGTTGATCTGGAAACTAACTCCATAGCTGCTAAACAGAAAGTTTCCCAAACGGCCGAACAAATGATCAACAAGATTCGAGAATGCGAGCGGGAGGCCATTGCCGCGATCGAGAACACGCGCGTATCGAGAAATGAGAAATTAAACGCCGCAAAGGCTCAAGTACAGTCGTTGGTCAAACAAATGAATCAAGCAGTCGAGTTTGCTAGCAACCTAGTTCAAAGAAGCTCAAGTTCAGATATCATGCAAAGCAAGGAAAACCTAGAGAAGCGGTTTGAAGATCTCAACAAGATCACGGCCCCAGCACTTCCGGTTAGGTCATTTGTGAAGTTTGTCTCGACAGCTGAACCAGAGAATTTGATCCTCGGTGTCACTGCAATAAGGGATTTCCAAGCTGGGGTAGAAACAGAGTTAGTCATCTCTCCAAAACTGATTAATGAAGATCAAGGAACATTTCACGTTGGAGTTCTCGTGGAACCCGCTGAACAAGTAGGAAGTATGACGACTATCCAAAGAGAAGATGGAAATTTCCTGGTGAAGTTTACTCCTAAAGTGCCAGGCACGTACAACATTAAATCGACTATAAACGGGGACAATCTTCACCAGAGTCCTGTAATTGTCCAGGTGAAGGAACGCCGGCTTGAAATTGTGGGCGAGTTGGATTTAAAAGGAGAAATTCTTCAAATGCCATACGGTATTGCTGTTAACAGTAAAGGGCTGATTGCTGTGAGCGACTCTCCTAGACACTGTGTCCTGATATTTGACAAAGAAGGAAAGTATCTGCGAAAATTTGGCTGCAAAGGAGAAAATGCTGGGCAGTTTAAACATCCAACTGGTGTAACATATCTTAATGACGACCATATTCTAGTGGCGGATCAGTTCAATCACCGCATTCAGCAATTTAATGTACACACGGGGAACTTTGTGAAAGCTTTTGGAAAGGAGGGATCAGGAGAGGGCGAGTTGTGCTGTCCAGAAGGCGTTTGTATGGACGGTGAAGGACGCGTTGCTGTAGCCGAGGGGGGCAACAACAGAATTCAGGTCTTTACAAAGGATGGTGAACCAGTGTTTACATTTGGAGATAGCGGCTCAGAAAAACTATCCTGGCCCGGTGGATGTATTTCCCATCAAAGCATGTTTATTGTTTGTGACAGAGAGAACAACTGTTTAAAAATCTTTGATCGTTCAGGGAAGTTTCTGCGCAAGACTGGAAAAAAAGGCAAAGGTGACGGACAGCTGGACTTAACCTGTGGTCTGTGCATTGAGAAATGTGGCGATCATCACAACATTCTTGTTTGTGATACTGACAATAATCGCATTGTTCAGTTTTCAGTGGAAGGTTCTTTCAGTGGAAAAACTGCTTCTGAGCTACAACATCCCTGTGGGATAGCTACAACATCAGATGGACGAATTTTAGTGACCGATTCTGGAGCGAGAAAAGTATATCTCTTAAAATAAACACTAGAACCGTAAACGAGAGCCTTATCGATACTTTAAATTAGGAGAACTTTATTCAAACTTGCACTTGTTTAGTGCGTGTTCAAAACCTAAAGACCCGGCGGGCTTTAGAAGTTTGTAGAAGCTCAGTATTTTGTTCCCAAGGTTTTTCACCCTGTGAACAAGGTTGTAAACGGTCTCCCCAAATGAAAGCTGCTGTCAAATATTCGAAGTTGCATGTAACAAGCGCCGTAGCGCTTTCCTAAGTAACTACGTTACTCAAAGTATATAAAATTAGACATGATTTTATTTGTCTTTATCTTACCGTTGACGATTTTTAAATGTCTGTCAATCTTTGAAAAATAAAAGTGTTAAAGCCAAACTATCACAAAAAATCGTCAAGATTCTTGAAGATCATGACAAACTCTAAATCAGATTTCTGATTGTAAACTGGAACTCCTCGAATGAATTATTACAATCCCAAAAATAGCCACTCGAAGGAGTGCATGTGGTTTCAGCTACCATAATGAAAAGTTATTGCCTGTGTTCGAGTTACCCTTAAAAAGGTCATGGTAAGAAAATGAAAGGGAATCTCTTCAAAGATCAATAAATTATATGTGAGTGTTACATTTACTGTAGGATTTTTGTCTGCTTTATTAACTCCCTTTTTTGCATTTATGAAAAAGTTGCAAATGTGATGAGAGGATTTATAGATATTTAGTTTAATTTGCTTTGCTGATAAAAATATAAAAACCAACGTAGAAAATATTTAGTTCCTTAGTTTCGAGTTCAATAAACTGTAAACATAACCTGTTGTATTCATTTAGGACCATTTAGGTGTAAACGGTTCCTATAAGATCATAACTGTAATTGAGAGTTGAAGTGTTATTGTAACCTGCGCTAGCCTTTTGATAACCTGTTATCCACCTGTGTAACTTATGAAAGTAATTAATGTTTCAGGATAAGCTTAGGTTTCATCCAATAGACTTTCAGAAATGATTGCTGTATTCTGTAATCAGACTCGTTGGAAAATGATGTAATTCGAATCGCTTCACTAGCTTAGGCTTAAATACAAGTGCGTTGTAAGATTTTTCTTGGTACATCCTTAGTTGCATCCTTGGCTACATCCTTGGTTATATCCTTGGTTATATCCTTGGTTATAGTTTTGGTATTAAACCTACGTTGGAGCCAAGTTCTGTGTGGTTTTACTGTCTCAAAGAAATTCGCTTGCCGTAAGAGATCTCGGTCCTTCCCGCAGCAGGCGAGTGTTTCCCAGGAGAAAGACCTTTACCCAAGTGATTTTAAAAGTTTCCCCGTCCGTCCGTGTTTCCATTTTGTGACGGCAAAATTAACCTGTTTTCACACAAAGCTGGGGTGTTACTTTGGTAGGTGTATGTTATAATGTTAGTGGGGTTGCAAATTTGTAGGGAGGTTATTTTCCAAGTGATAAAGGGGGATTTTATGGTATCTCTCTTACGATCACACAAGTTTTGTGTATAACTATACATGCGTTATTGACGAAACGTGAGCGAAGCTCAAGTCCTCCAGGTAGGTTTCAAACCATGATCTGTAGCAAAGTCAGCGACCAAAGGAATTCTAAACATGCGGTCCATTTTATAGCAGCTAATCAATGCTTCCGGCCTGTGCAACGATTGTAGAATTTTGCAGTAAAAAAGTAATGTATAAAATTGAGAGAAAAATATACTTCCCTGACCTTGAAATCAGCCTTGCTCTTTTTTTAGATTATTTGCTTTACAATTTTTTTGCTGATTAGATCCTTCACTACAGGATCTGGTACTTTTATTTTGTCACGGTGGTCCTTGCAAACACAGTTTACCACTGGTTTTTACTGATCCGAGTAAAGACTCGGTTGCTCCTCCACTGGCCTTAAACATATTTTATTTTTAAAATAAGCGTTTTTTTTTTTTACCTAAAAATCTGTTAAAAATCCCTAAAAGATTAATTAAATTACAAATGCTTATTGGTGAAAATTGTTAATTAAAAATCCCTCTAGTCCCCTACCGGGGTTCTTTGTAGCCGCCATGGCGAAAATCTGTCCCACGTATCTCGATTTGTTTTGAAGACTAACTTAACAATGAACAACATACAACAAATTACTATTCCACTATTATGTCAATTCACCAAATAAGGTCAAGAGAACGCGCAAAATATAGGACCGTAATTCACTGTCGTGTCCTGGTTTGACCGGTTTACAACAGAGCGCATACCATGGGACAAAGACATTTCACTGGCTTTCTGTGTTGTTTACGTCATTCGCACGCGCCTAAACTGATGGAAAGATACATAATGCCGGGTGTATTTCAACGCTCTTTCTAGAAAAGAAAAGCCAAAATAACAAAATATTTTTAAAGTGGAAAAATAAATCTCTTATTCGATGGTTTTACATGTAATACCCGTGGACATTTTGCTCATTGCTCGTATTTTTCGCCGCCCCTTCGGGGCTCGGAAAAATACTACGCAACTTGCAAAATATCCGTGCGTATTCTGATGTGTAAAACCCTCGAATAAGATAAATATATCCCCTTCTAAGTTAATATAGATAATCAAAATCCTTTTTACAAAACAAAATCTCCTGAAAAATCCCGATGGATGTCTTGGATCTTTAGGGATTGAACAACGAGACGAACAAGGAACTCAATAAAAGAGGCTCCGCTTGGTATACGAAACTGAGGACGGGGCGCGTAAGGCGTGCCGTTGGCATTCTTTAACAACCTCATGGCTAATTCACCATAGTCCATCCTTTGAATGATGATAGTGATACACATGCGTTGTGCGCATGCGTTCAATCTCCAGTCCCTTTCCAAACAACGAATCCATTAGTACCCAGTCCTCGCCTCCCCACGTGTTTTTATGAAAGGGAAATCCCCCTGCTCGGTCCCAGTCAGATTTGTACAATCCTATTAACCCGTAGCCGTACACCTGCCAAATCCCCTCCAAATTTGCCGGGTTTGCGCCACATTCCATCTGAACAATGATTGGTGTGTAGACCATACGGCCTTCAATACAGTGCTGCAACGTGAAATGGAACAAAGGTTAGGTTAAATCCGTGAGCCCCAAAATTAATCATCACACATTTTACACAGGATTTTAACCATATCCTGTACGTAGTGGGTGTTTTGTTGTTCACACCCTTACGGGAACGTGATTTGTATTGCAAAAGTTACCGATGTAATCTTGTTTCAAACTCCCTGATGAAGTCTGTAGTTATGACACGAACCCGGTCGGAGAATAAACCTTGAGTATAGACAAGATTTCGTTGCTGGGTTCTGCTCACTAGTACGTCCACACTAAAACGATAGAAAACGCTGATCATTTTCATCAAAAACGAACTCTAGACTGGAAACATTTCTTCTGGAAATGAGGCAAAGCACTAACATAGAAATGCCACAAACATTGTGGATCGACACGCGCAAATGACCGTTGTAACGCGGTTTACTTATAGCGTATCAACATATTTGAACGTTTTAGTGTGAGTGGGAAAAGCCTTCTAAAACGATAATGTGGACCAATGCTTTCCATGCGTTTTCGGCAAAACGAAAACGGGGGGTTTCGAAAACGTATCCGTGTCATGTCCACGGAGTAGAACTCATTCTGTTGCTGGGTCGTTTCATTTTAAAGAGGTCAGTGACGCAAATAGGAAGCTTTAACAAGGACGACGGCGACGGCAACGAGAACGCCACAAAACAATAGGGTTAATGAGCAAAAACAATCGCTTTGCACGTGCGTTATATGTTTTGGTACATTTCTTTGCTGTCCTCTGCAAAACGACAACGAGAAATGACTAAATTTAAGGTTCTGCGGAGAACGTGAGCACACGACGGTGAATTTTTCATTCTTCTTTCTTACTAGAGCGCCTTTGCGTATTAATTTAGTTTCCGCATAATTCGGCCACATTGTACAAGTTGAACAAATTAGAATAATCGCAAAGTAGAACAAGTAACGCGGACGTATATTTTCAAGGGACGTTTCAGTTGTCGCTGCCGTCGTCGTTGCTAAAGCTCCCTACTGTTGGCAAATGGGGGGGGGGGGGGGGGAATTAGGATTTATTGACTTGATATAGAGCGGTTTTCGATTGAGTGTCGAAAGTATTTCGCGTTTGCTTTACTGCGTTCTATGATTGGTTGGCAAAGTTCGCGCCATTTTCTCAACCAATGGGAAGCCAAACCAAAATCAACTGAGACTTGGTCGCGCGCGTTTTCCCGCGCTTGGCGCCGGTTACATGTATTTGCTTCGGATCCTGATTGGTTCATTGCACTGTTTACGTCTGTTGTGATTGGCCAGAGAAATTACTGTGGTTTTGGTTTTACGACACTCAATAGAATCACTCTATAGCAACTTGTAAGACAACTTACTTTTCTAATATTATTGATGAAAGGACTTGCGATATCCAGATGAAGATCCATCATGAATATGATACTTCGTGGGTCTTTCACCAGGTTTATGGCCTCGGTAAATGACCTCGTCCATGAATACGCACCACTTTGCCTCAGTAACATGTAGTTTGTTAAGGAACTCTGTTTTAAAACGTCTTCCAAGTTGATGTCAGGACTGTTGTAATCAAATATTATCACATGAAGATTGGGGTCGTTTGTTTCTGCGAAGATGCTTTCTGCGTTTTTTACAAAATGGTGAACCCATCGTCCCAGATTTTTAGCCATAGCTACGAGATAAACAGGGGCTGTTGCGTTCCACTGAAAGTCCTTTGGATAATAGAGTTGCTTTGTCCCTTTCGGCATGAACGCGTATTCATATAGCATGACGGACTTGTTGTTTGGTACATCGTGCACTTCCGCCTCAATAAGGTATCTATTTCCCCTGTTCTCGTCTGTCTTCCGTTCAACGTTTCTAACTTCCTTTAGTTCAAATTTTCAAAAGAGAAGGATGATAAGGAATTCGTTAAATAAAGACAAAAAAAAAATATCGCGAAAGCCGCTATTAAGCTCTCCTTGAAGAGGCTATGTCATGGGCATGTTTTCGAGTCAATCCCGCTAAAATGTGCGCAAACGTCTTTTGTCTCCTTTACTTCACGCGGTACAGGGGCGCCAAATGTTGTCTACTATGTCCCTGCATACTTTCATGGTCATATTTGCGTAAGCTAACATAGTATGAACTTTTCTTTATGCAATTGAAGCAGTTGCGAAAAGAAAGCCTGAAATAACAAAAACCCGGCTTGAACTCGTTCAAGTCCGAATTTTTTTCAGGCTTTCTTTTCGCAACCGCTTAAATTGCGTACTAACTGCGAGGATCTTTCTTCTATCTTTCACCTGCACTTCAAATATATTTTTCATATATTCATGTTTACAGTATGATTTGTTCGGATATTTGAGCTGAAAATTTTAGTCGCCAGTGTTTTAGGAAACGCAATCACTTATTTCCCGAATTTACGAGCACCTGTCGGCTTTACCCCGAATTTTTATCGAGAAATTTGCCCCTCCGAAACAAAAGGAATTGGTTTCCAGTGATACGAAGTTCTGAGCTGACATTTTGCCGGAGAAAATCAGAATTTTTAAGGTGTTTAAGGTCTTCAAGAAACTTACATTACAATGAGTGTACAGGATAAGTTTTGATAAATTCGTATTCATCCCTCAAAATTCTGAACCATCGATCTATCATAACTGTGCACAATTGCGAGGTCTACACGCACCCTAAAAAAAATTCCAAAGAATATCCAGATAGTAGATTATCTTTTCCGCCGGAAAAATGAGGAAGTATAAAGTTATACCTAGGACGTGAACGCAACCAAAAATGCTGTCGTGACCGCGATGTGACCCGTGACCGGAGAACGGCAACGCGCTTTCTTGTTTTCATGTCCCAAACTTCTATGTACTCACTTGGTGCGGGTCACCATTGAAACGTGGACTTCAACGTGACAACTCTAGCGTGTCGGCAGCACATGAATAGCCAACTTAAAACTGAGTGAAACATGCTTTAATAATTTTCATACTTACCCTGGGTTCACCTACTTGAGCGATTTAATACATTAATTCATCATTTTCATTTATTCACCAGACTTACATATTCCATCACATTATTTCCATTATTATTGTTGTTTTTGTTGTTGTTAAATTCATGTATGGTGACTATCTCTCTTGGCAGGTCTTGAATCAGGAATGGTTTCCTTGAATCTCAACTCAACTGCAGCTCCGCCTGCCATGAATCCTTTCAGTCCCAGTTTCCCTGCGCCCGCTGCACCACCTGCCACAACAGGAACATATCAAGTAGGGGCTCCATTAGCAGCACATGCTAGTAGCCCGCCATCAGTCCCATCATTCTCGCTCGAAGTCCAGGGAACCCCTGTTATAGGAGCCGGGATGCCCCAAACGTTAATACCTGTGTCTCCACCCAGCAACCCTCAATCATCGCCAGCATCAGTTGGAAATTCTGACGTCACAGTTACAGCAACAGCGTCGCCTCTTTTGACTGATATCACAGCAGGCGCAAGCCCAGCTCCCTTAATACCGTTGCCAAGCAACTCAACGGCGAGTGGAGACATTGCTGCTTCTTTTACTCCATCATCAGCACCGCCACCACAACCCATTGTAACATCTTAGAACAGCCTGAATTATAACTGATTACAAACTGATTGAATATATATTATTAAACAACCTAGTGCTGTATTTTAACACTAGGAACAACAAATCGAGTAACAATGACATGCAGGCGCGCAACACTGGAAGTTTCTTTGTTGCTGCATGCATTTTCTGGCCCAAAAGAGAACGCGGACTTCATTGTTGCCGATTGGCTTTGTTAAAAGTTTATTTACCAGGCAGTATTTTTGTAACATTCTACGTGAGTATGTGTTTGCTGAATTCCTGAAAAGAACCTTCATTGTATGCTCTTGTTTAAGTTTATTTCTTCTTCGGAGAAAGTTATGTTACAACACTTTAGTTGAAAAAGGTTTTTACAGGAAAATTACAAAAACTGTATAAACTGGGCTTGTGGCGTGGAGACGTCTGTATGGAATGGTGCAATGGTAGTAGATGAACTCACTCCAACTCCAAACGCGAAGAAACAACACCGAATGCGGCAACAGAGACTTGTAAAATTATGAAAAGACTGATCTGTCAATCAAAAAGAATTGTGAGGAGGGCAAAGGAAAGGAATAAACTGGTCGTAAAACGCAATGTTAGCAATTTAGTTGTGTTGCTTTGTCGCAGAAATAAAGTTATAAATTTAGCGATCATAAAAATACAAGTCGCCAGTTTTGTTGGATTTGTTCGTTATTTGTATGCCTCATATATACCGTATTTTACACGAAAAAGCGCCCGTCACTCCCCTCCCCCTCCCCTCATCCCGGCCGAATAAGCAGCTCCCGCGTAGAATGTGGCAATGATTCGAAGATCGTTGAAGTATTAATGTAAACTATAGTTTGTATTAACCCAACTACAAAAGAGACTGATGTTGACATTTTATTCGTTTTGGTTGGTTTTTGTTGCTGCTTTAGAAAAAGCGCAGACTTGTACGTTTTATTTTAAAAACGTTTTGGATGACTTTTAATATAGACTAGACGATTTTCATAAAATTTCAGTAAGGACGGTGCCTACTTTTGTTACTGCGCATACGTTCTGCGCATCTCGAGACAATCTCGTTCCCAGAGCCCCCGTGTCTTTTGGTCATCTCGAGATAGTTGGGTTTCCTATGGGTGGTGCCTACTAGTACAGGGATATTTTTGCGCGGTTTAAAACTATGCGGAGAAAGCAGAACTTAGCAAGTGCTCTTGGTATCCAAAAAGAAAATTAGGGGTAACCATGCATTTTGCAGAGATAATAAATCTTCAATTCAGTGGGAAAAAATGCCATACATTGCTTTGTATTTTACTGCTTTTTAGAATTATTGTTGCTTAATTATCTCTTTAAAAATGTGTGGTTACCCCCAATTTTCTTTTTGGATTCGAATAGGCCTTGCAAAGGTCTGCTTTTTCCGCATAGTCATAAAGTGCGCAAAAATTCTTTTCTATTAGTAGGCACCGTCCTTAACTTTGGTATAAAACAAGCATCTTCGTTTTCAGCACGTCAAATTACTTTAGAAAACTCCTGCTACCAACTTTTACTAAGAAATGCTCCTTGATTTATCTGAGAATGACTTTATCCAAATGTCTAGTAGTCTAATATGAACTCCTAGTAAAGTAAAAAAAATGATAAGGTTCGATCTGTGTCCCATTAACTTCTATTTCGATCTCGTTGTGTTCTTGACAAAATTCTTCGTGCTTTGAGCTCGATTCCCCCATCTTGCTTTTCGCGCTCGCACAAATTAGAAAAAGCCCGCGGAGAAGGCAGAGATCAATAAATCACGCAACCAGAACTTCTGTCATGCAACAAGGCACTCAACACAAAAAGCTGTTATGAGGTTGAATGCAAATACATTCCGATTTCTCGGAATTATAAACAATAGTTGGGTGTGCTTGATTTCGCATTTGCGATGGAATCTCTCTTAAAAAACCTAAAAGAACACGTTACATGTTCGATTTGTTGGGATACTTTCACTGAACCCAAGACAATAACATGTCTGCACACCTTCTGTTGCGAGTGTTTAAAGAGGCACGCTCTAACAACCGAGCAACATGGAAAATTTCGCTGTTCTGAGTGCCAAGCCCAAGTTGGCGTCCCTGACAGCTTCGATAAATGGTCATGAATTGCCGACAGGTTTTCTACAGAATAGTTTGCTAGGTGTTCTCGCTGTACAACGGAGTGGCGATGGAAGCGAGATTAACTGCGGCAACTGCAGGGAAAAGAGCGCTGAGACAAGCTTTTGCTTCGAATGCGGAAAATTCATGTGCCCTGACTGTGTAAACGCACATGAACTTCTAAGAAATGTCGCGTTTGTCAGACCAATAAAACACTTTCAAGCACAAGACTACGAGGCTCTTCTAAAGCGACAATCGTTCTGCTCACAGCAGTACCACGAGCGAGAGGTAACGAGGTTTTTTTGCATCGACTGCCAGACTTGTGTGTGCCAGGTTTGTGTTGTCACAGATCACAAGAATCATACTGTTGATCCGCTTGACAAAGCAGCTGATGCCGAGAAAGCTAAAGTCATGGCGGCAGCCGAGTTCATCAAAGAAAACAGCAAGGTCTGTAGTGACATGATTGGTGAGTTTGAGCAAACAGCTGTTGATCTGGAAACTAACTCCATAGCCGCTAAACAGAACGTTTCCCAAACCGCCGAACAAATGATCGACAAGATTAGAGAACGCGAGCGGGAGGCCATTGCCACGATCGAGAACACGCGCGTATCGAGAAATGAGAAATTAAACGCTGCTAAGGCACAAGTACAGTCGTTGGTCAAACAAATGAATCAAGCAGTCGAGTTTGCTAGCAACCTAGTTCAAAGAAGCTCAAGTTCAGATATCATGCAAAGCAAGAAAAACCTAGAGAAACGGTTTGAAGATCTTAACAAGATCACGGCCCCAGCACTTCCGGTTAGCTCATTTGTGAAGTTTGTCTCGACAGCTGAACCAGAGAAATTGAACCTCGGTGTCACTGCAATCAGCGAACCAATTGTAGAAGGACTAACTCAAGATTTCCAAGCTGGAGTAGAAACAGAGTTAGTCATCTCTCCAAAACTGATTAATGAAGATCAAAGAACATTTCACGTTGGAGTTCTCGTGGAACCCGCTGAACAAGTAGGAAGTATGACAACTATCCAAAGAGAAGATGGAAATTTCCTGGTGAAGTTTACTCCTAAAATGCCAGGCACGTACAACATTAAAGTGACTATAAACGGGGACAATCTTCATCAGAGTCCTGTCATTGTCCAGGTGAAGGAACGCCGGCTCGAAATTGTGGGCGAGTTGGATTTAAAAGGAGAAAATCTTGCAATGCCATATGGGATTGCTGTTAACAGTAAAGGGCTGATTGCTGTGAGCGACTTCTGAAGGAAAGTATCTGCGAAAATTTGGCTGCGAAGGAGAAAAAGCTGGGCAGTTTAAACAACCAACTGGTGTAACATATCTTAATGACGACCATATTCTAGTGGCGGATCAGTTCAATCACCGCATTCAGCAGTTTAATGTTCACACGGGGAACTTTGTGAAGCTTTTGGAAAGGAGGGATCAGGAGAAGGCGAGTTGTGTTCTCCATCAGGCGTTTGTATGGACGATGAAGGACGCGTTGCTGTAGCCGACTGGGGCAACAACAGAATTCAGGTCTTCACAAAGGATGGTGAACCAGTGTTTACATTTGGAGATAGCGGCTCAGAAAAACTATCCTGGCCCGCGGGATGTATTTTCCATCAAAGCATGTTCATTGTTTCTGACGGAGGGATCAACTGTTTAAAGATCTTTGATCATTCAGGGAAGTTTTTGTGCAAGATTGGAGAAAAAGGGAAAGGTGACGGACAGTTGAACAGTCCCTGGGGTCTGTGCGTTGAGAAATGTGGCGATCATCACAACTCTTGTTTGTGATCGTAGCAATAAACGAATTGTTCAGTCTTCAGTGGAAGGTTCTTTCAGTGGAAAAACTGTTACTGAGCTACAACTGAGTCCCCTTGGAATAGCTACAACATCAGATGGACGGATTGTAGTGACCGATTATAATGCGAGGAAAGTATATTTCTTAAAATAAACAATAGAACCGTAAAAGAGAACCTTATCGATGCTTTAAATTAGGAGAACTTTATTCAAACTTGCACTTGTTTAGTGCGTGTTCAAAACCTAAAGAGCCGGCGGGCTTTGCGGGAAGTTTGTAGAAGCTCAGTATTTTGTTCCCAAGGCTTTTTCCCTGAGAACAAGGTTTTAAACGGTGTCCCCAAATGAAAGCTGCTGTCAAATATCCGAAGTTACATGTAACAAGCGCCGCAGCGCTTTCCTAAGTAACTACGTTACTCAAAGTATACGAAATTAGGCATGATTTTATTTGTCCACTGTGGAACGATAAAATTAAATTTAAGCGTTAAGGGACCTGTGCGAATTAGAGAAAATCTTTATCTTATCAATTAAAAATTATTTGGAAATACCAATAAAGTTACACTGGTGGATTAAAAGCGTTCTGAAATTATTTACAATAAAAATGTTCCCGACGTTTCGGTCGCAATCACGGACCTTCTTCAGGGGAAGTGAGAGAAAAAGCTTCAATACTTTATCTTATCGTTTACCATTTTTAAATATCTGTCAATCTTTGAAAAATAAAAATGTTAAAGCCAAACAATCACAAAATATCGTTAAAATTCTGGAAGATCATGACAAACAGCGAGATGTCCGCAAGGCGAGAGTTGACTGTATTCCATATACAAATTGACAACCTCGTTCTCATGGCTTTTCCCTTGTAAAATTCTACAAAGGAAAAACTTTGGGTACGAAGTTGACAAATTGAGAAATGTCCTGTTCTATTTCAGTGATGGTAAATGATTCCCGGTTTTTTTCCATAAAAATGGAAAAACTCCGATTCTGGAATTGTTTGAAGGGATGAGGCCTCGAGTTTACTGAGCTTCGAGTATCCGAGTAAAGAGTCGTTGCTCCTCCACTGTCCTTAAACATATTTTATTCTTAAAATAAGTCTCTTTTTTTTTACCTAAAAATCTGTTAAAAATTAAAAATCCCTAAAATATTAATTAAATTAAAAATGCTCATCGGTGAAAATTGTTCTTTAAAATTCTAAAATCTCTCTAATCCTCCACCGGCGTTCTTTGTAGCCGCCATGGCGAAAATCTGTGCCACGTATCTCGATTTGTTTTGAAGACTAACTTAATAACCAACAACATACAACAAAGGGGATCTACAAACTTAAAATAGAAAATTTATGTATTAATATAAATCTGGCTTACTTCCTTATAGCTTCAGTAACATGTTTTTAGTGACACGCCAAGTGCATTCCTATGGCACTAGAAGTTTGGAGCTTTTTTATCTACCACAATGCAGGAGTAATATAAGAAAGTTCTCCATCAGTTTCCAAGGTCCTAATGTTTTAACTCTCCTAGTCTTGAAATTAAATTCGAAATACAACAAGTACCGCTTCCTTTTGTAGTTACCTGAAAGCATTCCTCTTATCATAAATATTCATTTATATATTTATTTATTTATTTATTTATTTATTTATTTACCTCTGTTTTCAATTTCATTTTCTCTTTTTTTAGCCTAACTATGACTAATATGACTATGTAATATATTTTAAGATTTACTGTAGCTCTGTCGTTGATTTTGGTCTCATGTGTATACTTTGTTTTAATTACTTAACTGAGGGAGCCCATTCCTTATAACTCTGGTGGCTTCCCTTAGGCTTCCCCATTAGTGTTTAAATTATTAGTTTTTTTTTTGTATTTGTACAACTTATGGCAAAAACAGTTAATTAAACTAAACTAAACTAAACTAAACTAAACTATTATTCCACTATTATGTCATTTCACCCAATAAGGTCAAGAGAACGCGCAAAATATAGGACCGTAATTCACTGTAGTGTCCTGGTTTGACCGGTTTACAACACACTGGCAAATACGGACAAACACATTCCACTGGCTTTCTGTGTTGTTTATGTCATTCGCGCGCGCCGAAACTGATGGACAGATACATAATGCCGGGTGTATTTCAACAACCTTTCCAGAAAAGAAAAGCCAAAATAACAAAATCTTTTTATAGTGGAGTAATAAATCTCTTATTTGATGGTTTTACATATAATACCGGCGGACATGCTGCTCATTGTCATTACTCGCATTTTTCGTCGCCCCTTCGGTGCTCGGAAAAATACTACGCAACACGCAAAATATCCGTGCGTATTCTGATGTGTAAAACCATCGAATAAGATAAATATATCCCCTTCTAAGTTAATATAGATAATCAAACTCCTTTTACAAAACAAACTCCCCTCCAAATTTGTCGGGTTTGCGCCACATTCCATCTGAACAATGATTGGCGTGTAGACCATACGGCCTTCAATACAGTGCTGCAACGTGAAATGGAACAAAGGTTAGGTTAAATCCGCGAGCCCCCAAATTAATCATTATTCATTCTACGCAGGATTTTAATCATATCCTGTACGTATTTCTTGTGGGTGTTTTGTTGTTCACACCCTTACGGGAACGTGATTTGTATTGCAAAAGTTACCCATGTGATCTTGTTTCAAACTCCCTGATGAAGTCTGTAGTTATGAGACGAAACCGGCCGGAGAACAAACCTTGAGTATAGATAAGATTTCGTTGCTGGGTTCTGCTCACTAGTACCTTGTTAAAAAATTGTTAAAAAAATCATCCGTGTCCACACTAAAACGATAAAAAACGCTGATCATTTTCATCAAAAACGAACTGTAGAGTGGAGACATTTTTTTCTGGAAATGTGGCAAAGCACTAACATAGAAATACCACAAAAATTGTGGATCGACATGCACAAAAGACCGTTGTAACGCGGTTTACTCGTAGCGTATCAACATATTTGAAGGTTTTAGTGTGAACGGGAAAAGCCTGCGAAAACGATAATGTGGACCAATGCTTTCCATGCGTTATCGGTAAAACAAAAACGAGGGGTTTCGAAAACGTATCCGTGTCATGTCCACGGAGCCGAACTCATTCTGTTGCTGGGTCGTTCCATTTTAAAGAGGTCAGTGACGCTACTAGGGAGATATATCTTATCCGATGGTTTTCATATAATACGCGCGGATATTTTGCGAGTTGCGTAGTATTTTTCCGAGCCCCGAAGGGGCGAGGAAAAATACGAGCAATGAGCAAAATGTCCGCGAGTATTATGTGTAAAACCATCGAATAAGAGATTTATTGTTCCACTACAAAAAGATTTTGTTATTTTGGCTTCTCTGTTTTGGTAACAGCTTTGAAATACACCCGGCATTAACTGTCCATCGGTATATGGCGCGTACGAATGAAGTAAACAACACAGAAAGCCACTTAAATGTCTTTAATTTGATTGTATAAATTGAAAAGATAAATGACAAGATATTGGCATGCTAAAAACTTGTTTTTGAGCTTGCATCGTTTCAAAAACTATTCTTCGTCCAGTCCGGCCATTGTTGTTCCTTTTTTCTTCCTTTTCTGTCTGTATTTGCTCTGTTGTAAACCGGTCAAACCGGGACACTACAGAGTATTATGGTCTCATATTTTGCCCGTTCTCTTGACCTTATTACTTGGGCTTCCCAAAGGGAGACCAAGTTGAAAATTGCCCTTCGTTTTTTTTTTTTTTTGTTGGTTTTTTTTTACGCGGGATGCCCTGAGGGGACATACCGTGTCTTAAAACGGGTCGATTTCTTTTTACGCGGGATGCCCCGAGGGGGCATACCGTGTCTTAAAACGGGTCGATTTCTTTTTACGCGGGATGCCCTGAGGGGGCATACCGTGTCTAAAAACGGGACGATTTCTTTTTCTTCGTCGTAGCTTCAAATCGGTACATTAATTTATTCATTAAACTCACCCCTCTCCTACTCGGGGTGTATTGTTCTGATTGTCTTCAACAGAAGCAGGCCAATCAAAATCCATTCTTGTCGCTTACATCGCGAGGGAGGGGACCCACTCACCCCTACCTGTGTGACGTCAACGCATCATTTGATCTATTTATTAAAAACGGATTAAATTTGGCACCATATTGTTTATAACATGTTCTGGACTCAAGTGTGCCGTTTTCAAACGGAAATTTCACCATTTTGAAGCAGCAAATCAAAAGAATAACTTCTAAGAAGCACTCGACATTTAAAACGGTAGAAATTGGTGAGTTCATGGCGAAGGAATCGTGCTTTGTTTGACAGTCCTTGACAACGACGCGAGACTAAAAAGAGGTCATTGAGAAGCTTACGTTATCGTAATGGAATTCCACGCATTTCCGGTGAAAGTCTGAGTCGCGTAACGCAAGGAAAACAACGTAACGCGATCGTCGTGACTCAAACTATTCCATTAGCAAGGATAGATTTATCAATCGGCGAAGCATACAGTTGGAATAAATGAATCAGCCCCAGCATCACGCGTAATGCCAGTGTAGCAGGCATCTTGTTTTTTTTTTTTCTTCGTAGTAGCTACAAATCGGTACATTAATTTATTCATTAAACTCTCCCCTCTCCTACTCGGGATGTATTGTTCTGATTGTCTTCAACAAAGGCAGGCCAATCAAAATCCATTCTTGTCGCTTATATCGTGAGGGAGGGGACCCACTCACCCCTACCTGTGTGACGTCAATGCATCATTTGATATATTTATTAATGACGGATTAAATAGTCGCGCCATATTGTTTTAACATGTTCTGGACTCAAGTGTGCCGTTTTCAAACGGAAATTTCACCATTTTGAAGCGGTAAATCGAAAGAATAACTTCTAAGAAGCACCCGACACGTAAAACGGTGGAAATTGGTGAGTTCCTGGCGAAGGAATCGTGCTTTCTTTGACAGTCTTAGACCACGACGCGAGACTGAAAAGAGGTCATTGAGAAGCTTACGTTATCGTAATGGAATTTCACAAATTTTCCGTAGCCTCCCACGCAGACGTTCTTGGGGGTTCGTCACGCGTTCCTGCCCTAAGAACGTCTGCGTGGGAGGCTAAAATTTCCGGTGATACTCTGAGCTGAGTCGCGTAACACAAAGGAAACAACGTAACGCGATCGTCGTGACTTAAACTATTCCACTAGCAAGGATAGTCTTATCAATCGGCAAAGCATACAGTTGGAATAAATGAATCAGCCCCAGCATCACGCGTAATGCCAGTGTAGCAGGCATCTTGTTTTTTTTTCTTCCTCGTAGCTACAAATCGGTACATTAATTTATTCATTAAACTCACCCCTCTCCTACTCGGGGTGTATTGTTCTGATTGTCTTCAACAGAAGCAGGCCAATCAAAATCCATTCTTGTCGCTTACATCGCGAGGGAGGGGACCCACTCGCCCCTACCTGTGTGACGTCAACGCATCATTTGATCTATTTATTAAAAACAGATTAAATTTGTGGCTCCATATTGTTAACATGTTCTGGACTCAAGTGTGAGTTTTCAAACGGAAATTTCACCATTTTGAAGCGGCAAATCGAAAGAATATCTCCTAAGAAGCACCCGACATTTAAAACGGTGGAAATTGGTAAATTCCTGGCGAAGAAATCGTGCTTTGTTTGACAGTCTTAGACCACGACGCGAGACTGAAAAGAGGTCATTGAGAAGCTTACGTTATCGCAATGGAATTCCCGCAATTTCCCTTGAAACCCTTAGTAGCGTAACACAAGGGAAACAACGTAACGCGATCGTCATGACTCAAACTATTCCATTAGCAAGGATAGTTTTATCAATCGGCGAAGCATGCAGTTGGAATAAATGAATCAGCCCTAGCATCACGCGTAATGCCAGTATAGCAGGCACCTTGTTTTTTGTTTTGTTTTCCTCATTCAGTCACAAATCGCCGTCTGGGCCTTAAAACGCATGCGCAGGTGATCTTGTCGCTGCATGGGTTTGCATGGGTCGGCCATTTTTTAGTCGACGATTTTCGCGTTTTCCGAAGGAAAACACAACTTTTCGAAATGGTACATCGAAAGAAGAACTACTTAGGAATACTCAACAGTTTCGATAGCGGAAATCCGAGAAATAACGGCGAAGAAACTGCGCTTCGAGTACAAATTGTTGTTTTATCCAGGCGACGAGTTAGCGGAGCGCGGACATCTCAAATCCTTAATATTCAGGCCACGGACTTTCTACAAAATTTTTTAGTACGTTCTGGGAATTCAACGGCTGAAAAATTACAGGCTTGATCATGAATTTGTACTGAAATACTATTCTAATTTACCGATTCTTTATATTTTGAACAGTTTAAGCGAAAATTTGAAAAACGTGCCACGCTCGGGTTGATAAATTCGCTTCGAAATGGACTGATAGTTCCTTCAAATCGCTTTCGCGTCTCTCGTCTCGCATTTAGAATTATAAGCGTTTCTTTCTTGGGCGTAAACAAAGACTTTTCTGAATAAATCTTTCCTTTAGGAAAGCATTGTCTGTTTTTCTCTCTATTTTAATTGCCAAAACGTGACAACTACATAATCTTGCGTAAACAAACGCATGCACAGGAGACGGATCAAATTTCACGTATGTGACGCGAGGACAAATTTCATCGATTAATGGGTTAAAGATACTGACATACAGAAATTTCCACGAAACACCAATCAGAATTCCCTTATTTCAAAAAACAAAAACTTTTGCGAGGGGGGGATGAAACCAACACAAGATATCCCTGCCCACTTTGCTAAATCCTGTTGGCCAGATAGATGCACACATAGGTTGAAAGCTCGGATTTTACTGTCAGAACCTTTATTAGATTCTAAAATTTATCACTTAATCGGTCAGTGTAAAACGCAGACTACAGACCGGGCGTAAAAAACGGACAGAGGGTACAATTTAGACCAGGAATATACATTGCTTACAATATACTTGCTTGCACTATGTTGTAAAACAATCGGCAAATGACAACTGAGATTTTATCATGTCAACTTTCTGGCGTTTACAGCTGGATATGCCAGGAAAGAAGCCCAAGTTCACGCACATATGCGTCTTGTTTGGTGAAATGACATAACGGTGGAATAATAAATCATTTTCATTTATTCACCAGGCTTAAAATATTCCATTTCATTATTTCCATTAATATTATTGTTGTTGTTGTTGTTTAATTCATGTATGGTGACCTCTCCATTGGCAGGTCTTGAATCAGGAATGGTTTCCTTGAATCTCAACTCAACTGGAGCTCCGCCTGCCATGAATCCGTTCAGTCCCAGTTTCTTTGCGCCCGCTGCACCACCTGCCACAACAGGAACATATCAAGTAGGGGCTCCATCCATAGTAACGCGCCATCAGTTCCATCATTCTCGCCCCAAGTCCAGGGAAACCCTGTTATAGGAGCCGGGATGCCCCAACCGTTAGCACCTGTGTCTCCACCCAGCAACCCTCAATCATCGCCAGCATCAGTTGGAAATTCTGACGTCACGGTAACAGCAACAGCGTCGCCTCTTTTGACTGATATCACTGCAGGCGCAAGCCCAGCTCCCTTAATACCGTTGCCAAGCAACTCAACGGCGAGTGGAGACATTGCTGCTGCTTTTACACCGTCACCAGCACCGCCACCACAACCCATTGTAACATCTTAGAAAAGCCCGAATTTTAACTGATTATAAACTGATTGAATATATATTATTAAACAACCCAGTGCTGTATTGTAACACTAGGAACAACAAATCGAGTAACAATGACATGCAGGTTCGCAACACTGGAAGTTTCTTTGTTGCTGCATGCATTTTCTGGCCCAAAAGAGAACGCGGACTTCATTGTTGTCGATTGGCTTTGTTAAAAGTTTATTTACTGGGTAGTATTTTTGTAACATTCTACGTGAGTATGTGTTTGCTGAATTCCTGAAAAGAACCTTCATTGTATGCTCTTGTTCAAGTTTATTTCTTCTTCGGAGAAAGTTATGTTACAACACTTTAGTTGAAAAAGGTTTTTACAGGAAAATTACAAAAACTGTATAAACTGGGCTTGTGGCGTGGAGACGTCTGTATGGAATGGTGCAATGGTAGTAGATGAACTCACTCCAACTCCAAACGCGAAGAAACAACACCGAATGCGGCAACAGAGACTTGTAAATTTATGAAAAGACTGATCTGTCAATCAAAAAGAATTGTGAGGAGGGCAAAACAAAGGAATAAACTGGTCGTAAAACGCAATGTTAGCAATTTAGTTGTGTTGCTTTGTCGCAGAAATAAAGTTACAAATTTAGCGATCATAAAAAAACAAGTCGCCAGTTTTGTTGAATTTGTTCGTCATTTGTTTGCCTTATGTATACCGTATTTTACACGAAAAAGCCCCCCCCCCCCCCCCCCCGCCCTCCACTCATCCCGGCCGAATAAGCAGCTCCCGCGTAGAATGTGGCAATGATTCGAAGATCGTTGAAGTATTAATGTAAACTATAGTTTGTATTAACCCAACTACAAAAGAGACTGATGTTGACATTTTATTCGTTTTGGTTGGTTTTTGTTACTGCTTTAGAAAAAGCGCAGACTTGTACTTTTTACTTTAAAAACGTTTTGGATGACTTTTAATATAGACTAGACGATTTTCATAAAATTTCAGTAAGGACGGTGCCTACTTTTGTTACTGCGCATACGTTCTGCGCATCTCGAGACAATCTCGTTCCCAGAGCCCACGTGTCTTTTGGTCATCTCGAGATAGTTGGGTTTCCTATGGGTGGTGCCTACTAGTACAGGGATATTTTTGCGCGGTTTAAAACTATGCGGAGAAAGCAGAACTTAGCAAGTGCTCTTGGTATCCAAAAAGAAAATTAGGGGTAACCATGCATTTTGCAGTGATAATAAAGCTTCAATTCAGTGGGAAAAAATGCCATACATTGCTTTGTATTTTACTGCTTTTTAGAATTATTGTTGCTTAATTATCTCTTTAAAAATGTGTGGTTACCCCCAATTTTCTTTTTGGATTCGAATAGGCCTTGCAAAGGTCTGCTTTTTCCGCATAGTCATAAACTGCGCAAAAATTCTTTTCTATTAGTAGGCACCGTCCTTAACTTTGGTATAAAACAAGCATCTTCGTTTTCAGCACGTCAAATTACTTTAGAAAACTCGTGTTACCAACTTTTACTAAGAAATGCTCCTTGATTTATCTGAGAATGACTTTATCCAAATGTCTACTAGTCTAATATGAACTCCTAGTAAAGTAAAAAAATGATAAGGTTCGATCTGTGTCCCATTAACTTCTATTTCGATCTCGTTGAGTTCTTGACAAAATTCTTCGTGCTTTGAGCTCGATTCCCCCATCTTGCTTTTCGCGCTCGCACAAATTAGAAAAAGCCCGCGGAGAAAGCAGATATCAATAAATCACGCAACCAGAACTTCTGTCATGCAACAAGGCACTCAACACAAAAAGCTGTTATGAGGTTGAATGCAAATACATTCCGATTTCTCGGAATTATAAACAATAGTTGGGTGTGCTTGATTTCGCATTTGCGATGGAATCTCTCTTAAAAAAGCTAAAGGAATACGTTACATGTTCGATTTGTTGGGATACTTTCACTGAACCCAAGACAATAACATGTCTGCACACCTTCTGTTGCGAGTGTTTAAAGAGGCACGCTCTAACAACCCAGCAACATGGAAAATTTCGCTGTTCTGAGTGCCAAGCCCAAGTTGACGTCCCTGAAAGCTTCGATAAATTGCCGACAGGTTTTCTACAGAATAGTTTGCTAGGTGTTCTCGCTGTACAGAAGAGTGGCGATGGAAGCGAGATTAATTGCGGCAACTGCAGGAAAAAGAGCGCTGAGACAAGCTTTTGCTTCGAATGCGGAAAATTCATGTGCCCTGACTGTGTAAACGCACATGAACTTCTAAGAAATGTCGCGTTTGAAGGACACAAAGTCAGACCAATAAAACACTTTCAAGCACAAGACTACGAGGCTCTTCTAAAGCGACAATCGTTCTGCTCACAGCAGTACCACGAGCGAGAGGTAACGAGGTTTTTTTGCATCGACTGCCAGACTTGTGTGTGCCAGGTTTGTGTTGTCACAGATCACAAGAATCATACTGTTGATCCGCTTGACAAAGCAGCTGATGCCGAGAAAGCTAAAGTCATGGCGGCAGCCGAGTTGATCAAAGAAAACAGCAAGGTCTGTAGTGACATGATTGGTGAGTTTGAGCAAACAGCTGTTGATCTGGAAACTAACTCCATAGCGGCTAAACAGAAAGTTTCCCAAACCGCCGAACAAATGATCGACAAGATTAGAGAACGCGAGCGGGAGGCCATTACCACGATCGAGAACACGCGCGTGTCGAGAAATGAGAAATTAAACGCCGCTAAGGCACAAGTACAGTCGTTGGTCAAACAAATGAATCAAGCAGTCGAGTTTGCTAGCAACCTAGTTCAAATAAGCTCAAGTTCAGATATCATGCAAAGCAAGGAAAACCTAGAGAAGCGGTTTGAAGATCTTAACAAGATCACGGCCCCAGCACTTCCGGTTAGCTCATTTGTGAAGTTTGTCTCGACAGCTGAACCAGAGAGATTGAACCTCGGTGTCACTGCAATCAGCGAACCAATTGTAGAAGGACTAACTCAAGATTTCCAAGCTGGAGTAGAAACAGAGTTAGTCATCTCTCCAAAACTGGTTCATGAAGATCAAAGAACATTTCACGTTGGAGTTCTCGTGGAACCCGCTGAACAAGTAGGAAGTATGACAACTATCCAAAGAGAAGATGGAAATTTCCTTGTGAAGTTTACTCCTAAAGTGCCAGGCACTTACAACATTAAAGTGGCTATAAACGGGGCGAATCTTTATCAGAGTCCTGTCATTGCCCAGGTGAAGGAACGCCGGCTTGAAATTGTGGGCGAGTTGGATTTAAAAGGAGAAAATCTTGCAATGCCATATAGGATTGCTGTTAACAGTAAAGGGCTGATTGCTGTGAGCGACTTCTTAATAAGCTGTGTCCTGATATTTGACAAAGAAGGAAAGTATCTGCGACAATTTGGCTGCGAAGGAGAAAAAGCTGGGCAGTTTAAACAACCAACTGGTGTAACATATCTTAATGACGACCATATTTTAGTGGCGGATCAGTTCAATCGCCGCATTCAGCAGTTTAATGTACACACGGGGAACTTTGTGAAAGCTTTTGGAAAGGAGGGATCAGGAGAGGGCGAGTTGTGCTTTCCAGAAGGCGTCCGATGGACGGTGAAGGACGCGTTGCTGTAGCCGACTTCGGCAACAACAGAATTCAGGTCTTCACAGAGGATGGTGAACCAGTGTTTACATTTGGAGATAGCGGCTCAGAAAAACTAAGCTCACCCGCTGGATGTATTTTCCATCAAAGCATGTTCATTGTTTCTGACAGAGGGAACAACTGTTTAAAGATCTTTGATCGTTCAGGGAAGTTTCTGCGCAAGATTGGAGAAAAAGGGAAGGGTGACGGACAGTTGAACAGTCCCTGGGGTCTGGGCATTGAGAAATGTGGCGATCATCACAACATTCTTGTTTGTGATCGTAAGAATAATCGAATTGTTCAGTTTTCAGTGGAAGGTTCTTTCAGTGGAAAAACTGATACTGAGCTACAAGGTCTCCGTGGGATAGCTGCAACATCAGATGGACGGAGTTTAGTGACCGATTCTAAAAAAGTATATTTCTTAAAATAAACACTAGAACCGTAAAAGAAAACCTTATCGATGCTTTAAATTAAGAGAACTTTATTCAAACTTGCACTTGTTTAATGCGTGTTCAAAACCTTAAGACCCGGCGGGCTTTGGAAGTTTGTAGAAACTCAGTATTTGGACTACACGACTTTCATAAAATTTGTAAGTTATGATGCATTTCTTAGTAAAAGTTGGTTACAGGTATTTCCTAGGTAATTTTGACGTGCTGAAAACGAAAATGCCTGTTAGCAAAGTTTTTTTTTTTGCGCTCTTCAGTCTAAAAATGACGTCACAAAAATGACAGAAAATGACGTCATCACAACGTTTAATTTACATTAGAATATAGATACTAAGCAGTGAGTACAATATTTGCACCTTTAAATTCTAAATAAAGTAAATGGTCTTGGTCAATGAAATTAACAAAACAAAACAAATAAATGGTCTCGGTCAATAAAGTTAACCTCATCCTAGAGCGGATAGTGCCCCGTCGATCACTTACTTACTTTAAATAATGGACAAACGGATCCCAAAGGTTTAGTTTTCACACCTCAACCTGATGACTTTGTTGTAAACAAAGTTCCACACATCATGTTCTACAGTGAAATACGTCATTTAGTACATTAGGTTTCAGTATTTTTACAGGAATTTGCGTTGACATTGTTTGATTTGCACGCACAAACGGTGGAACATGAGCAAGAAATGATTTCTTAATAGGTTTTCGGAATCGGATCTTGTGTGATCAGGAACGGTTGCGGTACGGTGGTCAGCGATTTTCTTCCATCCCAATGTCTCAGCAGCTCTGAACAGTGAGCTTGTTTCCAGACACTTCCCCCTGAAATTTCCTGGTAGGGAATACGCTTCACGTGTAGTGATATTAAAGGCATCGCTTGTCAATGGCAGTGCCCATGGTTTTCGTTTCTTCGAAAACAAAATAACTCGGGCCTCGTCGACCAATCCTATGTGATCTATTTTAAAAACAAATTTCTCGACTTCTTTCATCTTTCCCTCTCTATGCTCTCCTTTCTCTTATTAAGGAGAGAAGCTTGCGGTGGTGTAGAAATACTTTCCATGCTGATCTTTTTTAATAGTTGAATATGAAAGATGTTGTGTCGCAACCCTTTAAGGCATGAAAAGGCAGAAGAGCGGATACAGAACTAGCTGGAAGACTTTCGTAGATAGGCCTGATGATGAAAAACTTTCGCTTAATTTGTGGCTGTTCCAGACATGCCAGAAGAAGGGATGTGTGGAACATGTGCGACAAGAAGCAACAGAACATCCGTATCTCTTACCGATACAACTATGTTGTCATGGCTGTTGTTGAAGTAATGAAGTGTCAGACGTGTATCTGCTTCGTCTTGGGTTGCCTTTAGAGCTGACAGGTTGATAGCCTTTTTGGATGACTGCACTTCCCTTTCATCTACAAATTCTCCAAATACTTTGTCTGGGGTACGTTTTCAAATTTACACTTTTATATTTCATAAGTACGTAAATTATGATCATCTGGGCGAGTGTAGTCCTGAGAAGGACTGTTTGAGATGACTTTGACAGACGTTTCGACAACCTGAGCGGAAGTTACCTTCAGAGTCAAGTGAATTGTTGAACGTCAGTAGGTGGTATATATGTCTCTGGTTGTTAACCTGATTGGTCAACGAAGTCGAGATGTTATTGGTCGTTTGCTGTGAAGACTGTAAAAACTACCTGCATCATAGAAACGACTTATTGACAACATCAACGAAACAGACTATAGACATTTTACTAAAAATAGACCTACGGATTTTTGACTGACAAAAGAGGGATCAAAACGCACAAATTACTCTTTACAGTCTTCACAGCCAATAACATCACGGCTTACTGACAAACGACCAATAACATTTCGACTTCGTTGACCAATCAGGTTAACAACCAGAGACATATATAAAACCTACTGACGTTCCAAATTTTTACTGGACTCTGAAGATGACTTCTGCTCAGGTTGTCGAAACGTCAGTCAAAGTCACCTCAAACAGTCCTTCTCAGGACTGCACTCACCCGGATGATCATAATTTACGTACTTATGACATGACTCCTGGGTTCAAACCATTTACACTTTTATATTTCTTGTCTTTTTTAAAGTAACTTTATCTACCTGCCAAAAATATGGCATTGTATTCTTTCTTTTTTGCGAACATTAAATAAATAAATAAATAAATAAATAAATAAATAAATACAGTGATGTGTTCCGACAGGAACTTATTGTATAACTTATTGTATCTTTTACACGCCTCTCTGGAAGAGCGTTTTTATGAAAGGGATTCCGCGTTTAAATAAATAAATAAAGAAATGAAGATGATGATGATGATAATGATGATGATGATGATGATGATGATGATGATGATGGCCGCACTTGTTATCTGAAAATGCAAGAAAGTTAGGGAGAGGCCTACTGCCATCTTCAATAATACGTCTGGTAGGGCGAACAGATTTTGTGCGTCTTTTTCTCTTTCCAGACTAGATAAAATCTTCTCGATGCCGATCAAATATGACGTACATTCGCTGACAGCGGGATCCAGCTTCAAGTACCGCAGATAGAAAGCCATCTGCAAAGTCCCCAAACGCTTGAGCACCAGATGATCTCCCATTGCAGCAACTGATGCCAGACCATCTATTAGCAGAAATGAGCCACCTTAAAGCTCTTTTTTACTTTGGCAATTTATTCTACTTGTAAGTATGTCAGATTTCTGTCCAGTTATGAGCCTACTTCATAGCCCAGCTTCAAAGGCAATAATTAGGCGTTGCCGGAATAACATTTATCTCGGCTCTTTATATAAAGTTGTGGACTTGTCCTTCTCTCTGCTGCTCTTTACAACTTGACGTAAGTTATCGAAACAGGAGAGTTGGAGCGTTATTCTTGTGCATCGCGTCCCTGAATTGCACTTCTGGTGATTCATCTTGCTGCTGTTGAGAGACAGCCGCCAACCCTTGCTCCACGAATTCGTTCCTCTGTTACTGACCAAGCTCAGCAGACTTGACTTTCGTCAGTGACAAGATCTTTAGAAGAAATATTTGTACAAAGATAGGTTGGATGTTTTGGTGGCGAAAATACTTTGTTCTGCTTGAGAATGGTGAGCAATGAACATTCATTCTTCTAGTCATGATCTTTCCTTCCAAGAGTAGATCCTTTGTGGGAAAACTTGTCTTCTTCCTCCAATCTAAACATTTTGTGTGTGCTTTGTCACTGGACTGGACTCAGAGACTGGGAGCGAAATTAGGGAAGCGTGGTCGGAAACACGTTTCCGTTTTCATACTAAAAAAGAAAGCAAACAAATTTATAAAAACATCGCTGCTTTGAGCCCAGGATAACAGTACACATGGTACAGTTTCCTGTTATAATTCGGCTAGTTTAAATTAACATGTTTCTCCTTGTAAAAGACTATTGTGATATTACATGACGTTATATGTTGTCCCACGAGACAGCCACGTGCTTATTTCCACAGTTTACGAAGCCAGACACAAATTATGAGTAAACTGACACTGCAAGGTCCAAATTTGTGAAAACTGACTCAGTAGTTCACCCTTTTCTACATATTTTATCATTTGAATGACGTCATTTTCGATGACATTTTTGTGACGTAATTTTTAGACTGAAGATCGCAAAATTAACTTTGGTATAAAACAAGCATCTTCGTTTTCAGCACGTCAAATTACTTTAGAAAACTCCTGTTACCAACTTTTACTAACAAATGCTCCTTGAGTTATCTGAGAATGACTTTATCCAAATATCGACTAGTCTAATATAAACTCCTAGTAAAGTAATAAAATGACAAGGTTCGATCTGTGTCCATTTCTATCTCGTTGTTTTCTTGACAAAATTCTACACGCTTTGAGCTCGATTCCACCATCTTGCTTTTTGCGCTCTCACAAATAAGAAAAAGCCTGGGGAAAAGGCAGGGATCAATATTTCACGCAACCAGAACTTCATCCAATAGAATGAAAGATTAGAATTCCGACCGAAGTTTAGTCAGACTTAGTCTTCTTTGTTACACTTCGTTATTGTCTAGTTTTCCTCTTCACACATTATCATTGTTATTGTAGTATGTATTGTTAAAAAAAATAATCATTTTGTGTACAGTCTGGCTTGCCGCGATCAGCTCTTCGCTATTTGCACGCCAGCCTAGTTATAACTTAGGTTATGTTCTGGATAAATAAAACTTGCAACACCCCTCATGCAACAAGACACTCAAGACAAAAAGATGTTTTGATGTTGAATGCAAATACATTCCGATTTCTCGGAATTATAAACAATAGGTGGGTGTGCTTGATTTCGCATTTGCGATGGAATCTCTCTTAAAAAACCTAAAAAAATACGTTACATGTTCGATTTGTTTGGATACTTTCACTGAACCCAAGACAATAACATGTCTGCACACCTTCTGTTGCGAGTGTTTGAAGAGGCACGCTCTAACAACCCAGCAACATGGAAAATTTCGCTGTCCTGAGTGCCAGGCCCAAGTTGACGTTCCTGGCAGCTTCGATAAATTGCCGACCGGTTTTCTGCAGAATAGTTTGCTAGGTGTTCTCGCTGTACAGAAGAGTGGCGATGGAAGCGAGATTAATTGCGGCAACTGCAGGAAAAAGAGCGCTGAGACAAGCTTTTGCTTCGAATGCGGAAAATTCATGTGCCCTGACTGTGTAAACGCACATGAACTTATGAGAAATGTCGCTTTTGAAGGACACAAAGTCAGACCAATAAAACACTTTCAATCGCAAGACTACGAGGCTCTTCTAAAGCGACAATCGTTCTGCTCACAGCAGTACCACGAGCGAGAGGTAACGAGGTTTTTTTGCATCGACTGCCAGACTTGTGTTTGCCAGGTTTGTGTTGTCACAGATCACAAGAATCATACTGTTGATCCGCTTGACAAAGCAGCTGATCTCGAGAAAGCTAAAGTCATGGTGGCAGCCGAGTTGATCAAAGAAAACAGCAAGGTCTTAAGCAATATGATTGGTGAGTTTGAGCAAACAGCTGTTGATCTCGAAACTAACTCCAAAGCCGCTAAACAGGAAGTTTCCCAAACGGCCGAAAAAATGATCAACAAGATTCGAGAACGCGAGAGGGAGGCCATTTCCGCGATCGAGAACACGCGCGTATCGAGAAATGAGAAATTAAACGCCGCTAAGGCACAAGTACAGTCGTTGGTCAAACAAATGAATCAAGCAGTCGAGTTTGCTAGCAACCTAATTCAAAGAAGCTCAAGTTCAGATATCATGCAAAGCAAGAAAAACCTAGAGAAGCGGTTTAAAGATCTTAACAAGATCACAGCCCCAGCACTTCCGGTTAGCTCATTTGTGAAGTTTATCTCGACAGCTGAACCAGAGAATTTGAACCTCGGTGTCACTGCAATCAGCGAACCAATTGTAGAAGGACTGACTCAAGATTTGCAAGCTGGAGTAGAAGCAGAGTTAGTCATCTCTCCAAAACTGATTAATGAAGATCAAGGAACATTTCACGTCGGAGTTTTCGTGGAACCCACTGAACAAGTAGGAAGTATGACGACTTTAAAAAGAGAAGATGGAAATTTCCTGGTGAAGTTTACTCCTAAAGTGCCAGGCACGTACAACATTAAAGTGACTATAAACGGGGAGAATCTTCATCAGAGTCCTGTCATTGTCCAGGTGAAGGAACGCTGGCTTAAAATTGTGGGCGAGTTGGATTTAAAAGGAGAAATTCCTGAAAGGCCACGTGGGATTGCTGTTAACAGTAAAGGGCTGATTGCTGTGAGCGACTACAATAGACACTGTGTCCTGATATTTGACAAAGAAGGAAAGTATCTGCGAAAATTTGGCTGCAAAGGACAAAATGCTGGGCAGTTTAAACATCCAACTGGTGTAACATATCTTAATGACAACCATATTCTAGTGGCGGATGAGTGCAATCACCGCATTCAGCAGTTTAATGTACACACGGGGAACTTTGTGAAAGCATTTGGAAAGTATGGATCAGGAGAGGGCGAGTTGTCGAATCCAGAAGGCGTTTGTATGGACGTTGAAGGACGCGTTGCTGTAGCCGACTGGGGCAACAACAGAATTCAGGTCTTCACAAAGGATGGTGAACCAGTGTTTATATTTGGAGATACCGGCTCAGAAAAACTTGACCGTCCCACTGGATGTATTTTCCATCAAAGCATGTCCATTGTTTGTGACGGAGGGAACAACTGTTTAAAAATCTTTGATCGTTCAGGGAAGTTTCTGCGCAAGATTGGAGAAAAAGGGAAAGGTGACGGACAGTTGAACTGGCCCAAGGATCCTTTCATTGAGAAATGTGGCGATCATCACAACATTCTTGTTTGTGATCCTGGCAATAATCGAATTGTTCAGTTTTCAGTGGAAGGTTCTTTCAGTGGAAAAACTGTTACTGGGCTACAACGGCCCACTGGGATAGCTACAACGCCAGATGGACGGATTTTAGTGACCGATTTTGCAGCGAGAAACGTATATCTCTTAAAATAAACACTAGAACCGTAAAAGAGAACCTTATCGATGCTTTAAATTAAGAGAACTTTATTCAAACTTGCAATTGTTTAGTGTGTGTTCAAAACCTTCAGACCCGGCGGGCTTTGGAAGTTTATACAGGCTCAGTATTTAGACTGGGTGACTTTCATAAAATTTGTAAGTTATGAGGCATCTCTTAGTAAAAGTTTGTAACAGGATCAGTCCTAAGGTAATTTAACGTGCTGTAAACGATAATGCCTGTTACGAAAGTTTTTTTGCGATCTTCAGTCTGAAAATGACGTCAAAAAATGACATAGAAAATGATGTCATCACAATGTTAAATTTGTATAAGAAGATAGATACTAAGCAGTGAGCACAATATTTGCACCTTTGAACACAAAACAAATTGCCTCGTGCGTAATTTCTTCAGAAGAGGCAACCTTTGGCATCATGTAATGACGTCACATATATGTTTATATTTTTTTGTTGGCTATTTAATAGGACATTTTCACTATGGCGTCAATTGACTACAACTACCAGAATCCTTAATTTTTTTGTTTTCTCATGCTAATTAGAGCTATTGTTCTTTGCCCTCCACTGGGATTACAAAATTTGAATTTGAAAAGGAAAACAAAATGAATTCTGGTAGTTGTAGTCTATTGACGCCATCGTGAAAATGGCCTTTTGCGCACATAGCATACCGTACATAATGTTGGCTCTATTGGTTGTTCAATTGTCGTTAAAAATTAAACCTGCGGTTAACAGCTTAAACCTATTTACTATCATTATTAGTGTTAATGTACACCTTTACAGCCTTTACCGTTACGGAATTCTGGCTGGGTCTCTAAGAAGTAGGAGGGAAGGTTTCACTTTATCAAAAAATACAAGCATATTCCTTGGAAGTTTCACTATTAGGAAATAGTCATTTATACATTTTCCTTTAAACTAAATGATAACTGCTGTGTTTTTCAGTATTATTAAAGAGGTTTGTCATCGTGCGAGTTTGAAATGATAGCTGAGTTTAATCGTTTGTCTCACTGATTGCGTAACAGTATAAATAGCACCTTGGTTGGTGTTAATTGCACCTCTCTTAGCCTGTTGTTGATTGGAGGATTTCAATCCTTGTCGTTCAGACTTGAAATTCTGTCGGCGGTCCGCCTTGGTACCGACCGGTTGTGTTGTTTGATCGTGGGCATACACGCTTTTGGAATTTCAATTCCATTATCCCTGTTGTATGTTTTCAGGGTCTGGTCTTATATGAATAGTCTATGGGTGTACCAATGTGGGTCTCGGTCAATAAAGTTAACCTCATCCCAGAGCGGATAGTACCCCGTCGATTACTTACTTACTTTAAATAATGGATAAACCGATCACAAAGATTTAGTTTTCACACCTCAACCTGATGACTGTTGTAAACAAAGCTCCACACATCATGTTCTACAATGAAATACGTCATTTAGTTCATTTCGTATCAGTGTTTTTACAGGAATTTGCGTTGACATTGTTTGATTTGCACGCACAAACGGTGGAACATGAGCATGAAATGATTTCTTAACACGCTTTCGGAATCGGATCTTGTGTGATCAGGGGCGGTTAAAGTACGGTGGTAAGCGATTTTCTTCCATCCCGATGTCTCTCCGGCTCTGAACAGTGAGCTTGTTTACAGACAATTGCCTGATAGGGAACACGCCTCACGTGTAGTGATAAGGCATCGTGATAAGTACCGCAGATAGAAAACAATCTGCAAAGTCCCCAAACGCTTGAGCACCAGACGGTCTCCCATTGCAGCAACTGATGCAGAAATGGAAATTTGTTCTACTTGTAAGTATGTCAGATTTCTGCCCAGTTATGAGCCTACTTCATAGCCCAGCTTCCTAGGCAATAATTAGACGTTGAATAACATTTATCTCGGCTCTCAAAGTGGTGGACTTTGTGTCCTTTGTGTCCTGTAGGCCTGACGTGGGGTCAAAAGGCTGTTGACCTGAAGGGAATAATACAATGCTTCCAAAGCATACTTTGTACTTCCAGTGTGATTCTTGAAATGAAGCATGAACATCTTCCAACACTTTAGGTTCCTGTCTCCATCTCCTTCTGCCACAGCATCAAGAAATTCTACAAATAATAGGCCATAACTAAGCAAACAACAATTATAGTTGTAGGTATCATCTCTCTTTGGGCTTGTGGAAGTAACCGTGCTTTCAGATGTTGAGTCACTGAAAATGACATCTGCAGTTGTTGGTGGTGGATCATGCTGCTGTTCATGATTTCGTCTCCTTTTCCCATCATGTTTGAATGTGGCTGGACACCCAGGAGATCTACACATAAATCGACCATCTGGAGTTAACAACTGGGATGCATGAATTTGTTGGATCTCTTCCTCATCCAGAATAGAATTGATAATGTCGGATGTTTTGGAATTCCCAAAAACAAAGGTGTCCAGTATAGCTTTGGACACCTTGTGTAAATACAGCATCCCAAGTACACTCTGATCATTACCCTCTTGGGCCAACTGTGGAATCTCATTTTAACAGGTGTATCGTCAAGGGATGACATACCAAGGACTTGAAGGGCTGCAGCAACAACCCGTGTTTCGAATTCCAGAAGAAAGAACTCTCTGCACTGCGTGTATGCTTGATGGACATCTCCTTTAACATTGCGTCTGTTGATTAAATTTCTGTCACTGAACATAGTGCACAGATCTGAAGATGCCTTTGGTGAATACAGCTTTTGGAAGATGTTCTGTGAAAAAATAAAAAAAAATGAAATTTGTCTTGTCCCATTGTATGTGATCTGGGAAATGTACTGGTTAAGATAAAAAAGTACTTGCTTCAGGGTGATGCACCAAAGAACAACTTCTGCCTAGCCTGATGTTAATGAAGAAATTACTTATTATATACATGTAATTAAGTTAATGAAGTTCTGGATGCATGCAAGCTGGTATTCAACATTGTGTGACATTTTCTAAATAAGAAACGGGTCTGGGATGTTTTGAATTATTTAGGCAAACTATCACAATACACTTACACTCAAAAATTTCATGCCAGCATGCCAGTCAGCAATTCCAAAATGGTAGTCCTCCAGGCGCTCCTCGGGTGTGTATCCATTTGCCATAGACTTAACAGCATTGACAGCTCGCTCAATGGTCAGTTGAGCCCCAACCAGTCCTTGCTCCACAATGGTGATGTTTTCTCCCTCTCCATCTTTTGGTAGATACTGATGCACATGTTGAAGCACCTTCATAATGCCTTCATTGGAAACTTCAGATTCAAAAATGATACCCATCTGCATCTAAAAAAAAAGTAATTAACAATTATTACAGTACCGGTCAAGTATGGAGTGACAGTATTTCTTTTCACTATTGCTGCTTAAATGATTTAAGAGCCAATGTCAACACCACATACAAATCCTAGCCCCCTGTGTAGAAGGCAATAGTAATATCCTTCCCCAATGTATGTGTGAGAATCTAAACTGGTGCTTTTCTCTAGCCTCTATCTCTTAATAATACACTCTCGTTACTGATTATGGAACACACTCAAAGAGTTTACACTCTCAACAACACTTAATGATTTTCATCAGTCCCGGGATTGATAAAGAAGTCCTCTATATTGCTATACTGTGGTTCAATTTTTCTTTTTATTTGTCTTTAAATTAATCTTGAAATTTATTTATTAATTTTCATTAGAAAGGAAAGTAAATATTGAACCAAGAAGTCAGCTTCACCACAATATACATACACTATAACAGGAAATCAGAACAATAACATTTCAATTACAAATCTGTATATTCCATACCCAGGGAAGCTAACAATAAGAGAATTTAAAGTCTCGGTTTGGGTCATAATGTCTTTTATCCCATATCACAAACTACTGTGTTACGCTAATAAATACCTTTTTGCTCTTCTTACTCATCTCCTTTGAGTGTTTATGCCTGATGTGTATTGGGACATTACTTGCAAGACACTGCATGGAAGGAATCCGTTTTATCAAAACTCTTTGAATGTGGGTCAGGAAATTGTTGTACAGTTCCTTGTGGTCAGCAATGGAAGGAATCAGATCTTTGTTTTCAACATCCATAATGTCCTTCACCGGCTTGTCATCAGGGAGATGATTTCCTGAAACACGGTTCTCAACTATGTTGTGGTTAACCCAATGGATGTCAGTGTTCTGATGGTCTGAGGTCATATGGCGCACCTCCTGTCTCAAATCCCAGTTGTCAACAACAACATTGAATCCATGGGAGGGATCGATAACAGCAGCATCAGTAGGTGAACAATTTTCCTCTTCTCCCTGTGAAAGTGCACTAGGTTGCACAGGATTTAGAGTGGTACTTGTTTGATTACAGGGTGGTAAATCAGGATCACAGCTGATTTGTTGGACATCGGATGATGCTGGAACTGTTGTTTCTGTGGGAGTATTAATGGCTACTGGAAACCCTTTCTCTGCTGTGCAAGCAGGTTGTGCATCTTGGTGATTCTTCTTCAGCATTTCTGAACCACTTTCTTTTTCCTTATCCAGTATGTTGTCAAAAGTTACTGCCAACTCGTCCATTTTCTTCAAAAAACGAGAGCTGGAGACGGTGAGCCTCATGGCATTTAACCGGGACATTAATGCCTAAGGACAAAACAAAACCAAATAAAAGACACTACAGTTAATTAGCTCTCTCTAGAGGAATAAAAATGCCGCTCCTACAACGTTAACTCCTGGATAGTTCGGCCACATTACACAAACTATCGCAAATTTATTCAGAAAACGCGAGTGTAATTTTTAAATCCCGTAAGAAACTTGGACCGAGCATCTGGCGAAATGGTATGACCAATGGAACAGAACATTCCTGGAATTTCCAAATTTCCGGGAAAAACGACAACAGGTTATCAATATATTTGATTCTTTACTGGAAATTTAGGTTGAGTAGATCGCGCCCTTTAAATTTGGAAAACACGTCCGGTAGTAATTTTGATTTGTCGATGGAAACAATGGTCCCTTGACGGTCGAGATATGTCCAGGATCGACCTTGTTAGCAAGAATTTGCTAGCAAATTATTTTCGCAAAAGTAACAAGGATTTTCCTTGCTAGCTAAAACCGTTCATTACAAATATCGCAAGAATCGCAAGAAGAACAAATATAACAAGATTCAAGACTTAGAAGAACTTGAAGGCAAGAGGGGCCCCGAAATCCCCGCAAATATCGCAAATATCGCAAAAGTAACAAGGATTTTCCTTGCTAGCTAAAATCCTTCATTACAAATATCGCGAAAATCGCAAGAATAACAAATGTAGCAAGATTCAAGACTTAAAGGAACTTGAAGGCCAGAAGGGCCCCGAAATCTCCGCAAATATCGCAAATATCGCAAAAGTAACAAGGATTTTCCTTGCTAGCTAAAACCGTTCATTACAAATATCGCAAGAATCGCAAGAATAACAAATGTAACAAGATTCAAGACTTAGAAGAAGATGAAGGCAAGAAGGGCCCCGAAATGTCCGCAAATATCGCAAATATCGCAAAAGTAACAAGGATTTTCCTTGCTAGCTAAAATCGTTCATTACAAATATCGCAAGAATCGCAAGAATAACAAATGTAACAAGATTCAAGACTTAGAAGAACTTGAAGGCAAGAAGGGCCCCGAAATCCCCGCAAATATCGCAAATATCGCAAAAGTAACAAGGATTTTCCTTGCTAGCTAAAATCGTTCATTACAAATATCGCAAAAATCGCAAGAATAACAAATATAACAAGATTCAAGACTTAGAAGAACTTGAAGGCAAGAGGGGCCCCGAAATCCCCGCAAATATCGCAAATATCGCAAAAGTAACAAGGATTTTCCTTGCTAGCTAAAACCGTTCATTACAAATATCGCAAGAATCGCAAGAATAACAAATGTAACAAGATTCAAGACTTAGAAGAACTTGAAGGCAAGAGGGGCCCCGAAATCCCCGCAAATATCGCAAATATCGCAAAAGTAACAAGGATTTTCCTTGCTAGCTAAAACCGTTCATTACAAATATCGCAAGAATCGCAAGAATAACAAATGTAACAAGATTCAAGACTTAGAAGAAGATGAAGGCAAGAAGGGCCCCGAAATGTCCGCAAATATCGCAAATATCGCAAAAGTAACAAGGATTTTCCTTGCTAGCTAAAATCGTTCATTACAAATATCGCAAGAATCGCAAGAATAACAAATGTAACAAGATTCAAGACTTAGAAGAACTTGAAGGCAAGAAGGGCCCCGAAATCCCCGCAAATATCGCAAATATCGCAAAAGTAACAAGGATTTTCCTTGCTAGCTAAAATCGTTCATTACAAATATCGCAAAAATCGCAAGAATAACAAATATAACAAGATTCAAGACTTAGAAGAACTTGAAGGCAAGAGGGGCCCCGAAATCTCCGCAAATATCGCAAATATCGCAAAAGTAACAAGGATTTTCCTTGCTAGCTAAAACCGTTCATTACAAATATCGCAAGAATCGCAAGAATAACAAATGTAACAAGATTCAAGACTTAGAAGAACTTGAAGGCAAGAGGGGCCCCGAAATCCCCGCAAATATCGCAAATATCGCAAAAGTAACAAGGATTTTCCTTGCTAGCTAAAACCGTTCATTACAAATATCGCAAGAATCGCAAGAATAACAAATGTAACAAGATTTAACACTTAGAAGAAGATGAAGGCAAGAAGGGCCCCGAAATGTCCGCAAATATCGCAAATATCGCAAAAGTAACAAAGATTTTCCTTGCTAGCTAAAACCGTTCATTACAAATACCGCAAAAATCGCAAGAATAACAAATGTAGCAAGATTCAAGACTTAAAGGAACTTGAAGGCCAGAAGGGCCCCGAAATCTCCGCAAATATCGCAAATATCGCAAAAGTAACAAGGATTTTCCTTGCTAGCTAAAACCGTTCATTACAAATATCGCAAGAATCGCAAGAATAACAAATGTAACAAGATTCAAGACTTAGAAGAAGATGAAGGCAAGAAGGGCCCCGAAATGTCCGCAAATATCGCAAATATCGCAAAAGTAACAAGGATTTTCCTTGCTAGCTAAAATCGTTCATTACAAATATCGCAAGAATCGCAAGAATAACAAATGTAACAAGATTCAAGACTTAGAAGAACTTGAAGGCAAGAAGGGCCCCGAAATCCCCGCAAATATCGCAAATATCGCAAAAGTAACAAGGATTTTCCTTGCTAGCTAAAATCGTTCATTACAAATATCGCAAAAATCGCAAGAATAACAAATATAACAAGATTCAAGACTTAGAAGAACTTGAAGGCAAGAGGGGCCCCGAAATCCCCGCAAATATCGCAAATATCGCAAAAGTAACAAGGATTTTCCTTGCTAGCTAAAACCGTTCATTACAAATATCGCAAGAATCGCAAGAATAACAAATGTAACAAGATTCAAGACTTAGAAGAACTTGAAGGCAAGAGGGGCCCCGAAATCCCCGCAAATATCGCAAATATCGCAAAAGTAACAAGGATTTTCCTTGCTAGCTAAAACCGTTCATTACAAATATCGCAAGAATCGCAAGAATAACAAATGTAACAAGATTTAACACTTAGAAGAAGATGAAGGCAAGAAGGGCCCCGAAATGTCCGCAAATATCGCAAATATCGCAAAAGTAACAAAGATTTTCCTTGCTAGCTAAAACCGTTCATTACAAATACCGCAAAAATCGCAAGAATAACAAATGTAGCAAGATTCAAGACTTAAAGGAACTTGAAGGCCAGAAGGGCCCCGAAATCTCCGCAAATATCGCAAATATCGCAAAAGTAACAAGGATTTCCCTTGTTAGCTAAAATCGTTCATTACAAATATCGCAAGAATCGCAAGAATAACAAATGTAACAAGATTCAAGACTTAGAAGAAGATGAAGGCAAGAAGGGGCCCGAAATCCCCGCAAATATCGCAAATATCGCAAAAGTAACAAGGATTTTCCTTGCTAGCTAAAATCGTTCATTACAAATATCGCAAGAATCGCAAGAATAACAAATGTAACAAGATTCAAGACTTAGAAGAACTTGAAGGCAAGAGGGGCCCCGAAATCCCCGCAAATATCGCAAATATCGCAAAAGTAACAAGGATTTCCCTTGTTAGCTAAAATCGTTCATTACAAATATCGCAAGAATCGCAAGAATAACAAATGTAACAAGATTCAAGACTTAGAAGAACTTGAAGGCAAGAAGGGCCCCGAAATCCCCGCAAATATCGCAAATATCGCAAAAGTAACAAGGATTTTCCTTGCTAGCTAAAACCATTCTATTTTTATGCAAAAACATTCTTTTGTGTCAGTAAACCAATATGGTCGGTTGTCACGTGAATGAAAATGCTCTATTGATTCAACATGCTTAAAATGTTCACCCAGGGCGCAGTTGTTCAAAGACCGTTTAAGCTAATTCTGGATTGGTAGAGAATTTTAATTGTTATTATTTACTTTTAAAGACGGTTTTTCATAAGATGAGTTTTAAGGAAACGAAACTTTGTAATATAACCCCTTGGGCCACAATTTTGTGGCAAGCCCTCTTTTAGCGGTAAATAAATAGCAAATAAGATTTACACTTACCTAGTTTAGGGTAAAATTGGGATTTGAACAACTGGGTGCTGGTTCCTTAGATGACATTCAGTGTTTTGCTTGTGCCAATAGTGGGTGAGACTGTATCTGTAACAATGTAGTGTTCATTTTGGGGGTTTTTGTACCTTAAAGCGTCCATTGAGGGAATTTCTTTAATCAGAGGTCCAGGGCTGTCAAAATCCCTCGTTTTCAAATATGGGGTTCAAGCTGATTGTGTTCTTATATATCGGTTATTTTAGGTTTTTACTGTAGGAAACGCCGACAATTATCCGGCACATTACAGACATAAATTTGGGCACCGAAACTTCCAATTCAATTTCTGGTTATTTCATACAGTTAGATGCCCCGGAGCTTGTCAGTGAAGCAATCATGTTATGACATTATGTATTTGTATTGCGTAGGTATTTTGATCCCTTTTCTTGCTGGTTTTCTTACAATTGTTCATCGTTCATCAGTAATAGAAGGAAGCACACATAAATGACTAATTGTATCTATTGTTTATTAATATAAATGAACTGGCATACCCATCTTATTAATATTTACTTGGTGGTTGTTGTTACTATAAGTTTAATTTAAAAACGAAATATTACCAGATTGCTGGCAATCCCGATTTAAAAACTATGGATAATGGACAGAAACATACATGTACAATGCACGGATCTGTAAGTCATTTTTATTTCCATCAATTGGCTATTGTTGATATTTTGTAACGATTGTTATGATGGGTTCCTGGCTATGAAAAGTTCTGCTTACGTTTCCTTTCATTTCTAAAATTTGGCCCGTTCTGTGAGCGAAACTCCTTTTAATGCATTGTAGCTGTATGTTGATGGAATTAAGAACGAAGCATACAGTGATTAATTTTACAGTATTTGCTACTGACGGTAATTAATAATATTCATTTGCTGGTTGTTGTTTAATAATTTTCACTTGGTGGTTGCTGTTCAACTATAAGTCTTAATTTAAAAGAGAAATATTACGAGATTACTGGCAATGCCTGTTTATAAACTATGGGTATTGGACAGAAACACACATGTACAATGCACGGATCCGATGACCCATTTTCATTTTCCCCAATTGGCTATGTTGATATTTTGTAACGATTGTTATGTTGGGTTCCTGGCTATGAAAAGTTCTGCTTACGTTTCCGTTGGTTTCTAAAATTTGCCCTGTTCTGTGAGCGAAACTCCTTTTAATGCATTGTAGCTGTATGTTGATGGAATTAAGAACGAAGCATACACTGATTGATATTACGGTATTTTGCTACTGACAGTAATTAATAATATTCACTTGGTGGTTTTTTTGTTCAACTATAAGTTTAATTTAACTAGATAAATATTACCAGATTACTGGCAATGCCTGTTTTAAAACCATGGGTATTGGACAGAAACATACATGTACAATGCGGGGATCTGATGACCCATTTTCATTTCCATGTTGATGGAATTAAGAACGAAGCATACACTGATTGATATTACGGTATTTGATACTGACCGTAATTAAGGTAGCTTCACGTCTGAACTGATATTGTTATTTAAAATAAATGAACGGGCATACACATCTTAATAATATTTACTTGGTGGTTGTTGTTCAACTAGATTGTCCTGTTTTGCGATATTTGTAATAAATGTTTTTAGCTAGCACGAAAAATCCTTGTTACTTTTGCGATATTTGCGATATTTGTAATGAACGGATTTTGCTAGCAAGAAAAATCCTTGTTACTTTTGCGATATTTGCGATATTTGCGGACATTTCGGGGCCCTTCTTGCCTTCATCTTATCCTAAGTCTTGAATCTTGTTACATTTGTTATTCTTGCGATTCTTGCGATATTTGTAATGAACGGTTTTAGCTAGCAAGGAAAATCCTTGTTACTTTTGCGATATTTGCGATATTTGCGGACATTTCGGGGCCCTTCTTGCCTTCATCTTCTTCTAAGTCTTGAATCTTGTTACATTTGTTATTCTTGCGATTCTTGCGATATTTGTAATAAAGGGTTTTTGCTAGCAAGAAAAATTCTTGTTACTTTTGCGATATTTGCGATATTTGCGGACATTTCGGGGCCCTACTTGCCTTCATCTTATCCTAAGTCTTGAATCTTGTTACATTTGTTATTCTTGCGACTTTTGCGATATTTGTAATGAACGCTTTTTGCTAGCAAGAAAAAATCCTTGTCATTTTTGCGATATTTGCGATATTTGCGGACATTTCGGGCCCCTTCTTGCCTTCATCTTCTTCTTAGTCTTGAATCTTGCTACATTTGTTATCCTTGCGATTCTTGCGATATTTGTAATGAATGGTTTTTGCTAGCAAGGAAAATCCTTGTTACTTTTGCGATATTTGCGATATTTGCGGACATTTCGGGGCCCTTCTTGCCTTCATCGTCCCCTAAATCTTGAATCTTGTTACATTTGTTATTCTTGCGATTCTTGCGATATTTGTAATGAATGGATTTTGCTAGCAAGAAAAATCCTTGTTACTTTTGCGATATTTGCAGACATCTCGGGGCCCTTCTTGCCTTCATCGTCCCCTAAGTCTTGAATCTTGTTACATTTGTTATTCTTGCGATTCTTGCGATATTTGTAATGAACGGATTTTGCTAGCAAGAAAAATCCTTGTTACTTTTGCGATATTTGCGATATTTGCGGAGATTTCGGGGCCCTTCTTGCCTTCAAGTTCCTTTAAGTCTTGAATCTTGCTACATTTGTTATTCTTGCGATTTTTGCGATATTTATAATGAACGCTTTTTGCTAGCAAGAAAAAATCCTTGTTATTTTTGCGATGTTTGCGATATTTGCGGACATTTCGGGCCCCTTCTTGCCTTCATCTTCTTCTTAGTCTTGAATCTTGCTACATTTGTTATTCTTGCGATTTTTGCGATATTTGTAATGAATGCTTTTTGCTAGCAAGAAAAAATCCTTGTTATTTTTGCGATGTTTGCGATATTTGCGGACATTTCGGGGGGGCCCTCCTATCCTTCATGTTCTTCTAAGTGTTGAATCTTGTTACATTTGTTATTATTGCGATTTTTGCTATATTTGTTACTCAGTCTTTTCTCATGGCAAGAAAATGTCTTGTTACTTTTGCGATTTTTGCTATTTCTTCTATACTTTTCTAATAGCCGTTTTCTTTGCGACAATTGCGAAACTAATTTGCTAGCAAATTCTTGCTAACAAGGTCGATCCTGGACATAAGTGTGACGGTCTTCACAAAAAGGACACAAGGAGACCCCGCAAACAAATCTGTTTGCCTGTGGACAACTGGCCGCTGTTCCCCCCATGCCTGGGAACTTTTGCTACCCAGCGTGCTGTTCGAACGTTCAATGTGTCCATGGCGTTCTGGCCACGCATCTTTCGAAATCTCAGAAGCGAGCCGACTTGAAAGAAAATCTTTCTAGGAAACGCGATACGGCTTCAATCGAGTCGGAAATGCGCTGGAACGATAGGTATTCATCTCTACTTTGATTCTATGAAGAAATTGAGACACCAGAGATGATTTCAACGGATTTATTCCGTTTCACGCTTCGGGCATGGCTAAAAATAGAGTTCGGCCTTTCGTTACACTTAACAGTGGAAACCCGAATGACGCTAACTCACCGAAATCGCTCCGAATCGGCTTGAAAAGCTGGTAAATGACAAAGAATACAAGAAGAAACAGGGTAAGTTTACTTTATTGACAAAACACTCTTATTTTCTACAATTTTACACAAATCCGTTGTATTCCCATACAAATCCTTATAATTCAACGGTTCTCGGAGCTTCGGCTGCCTGTGCTCGAATATGTGAACTCGTGGCTTGAAAGGCTGCTAAAGATGGCGAAAGGTGTGAAGTCGTGATTGCAAGACCTTGACACACTGCAAGAAGATGGCAAAACGCGATGGTTGAAATGCGATTCTATTCAGTGCTGCCGAATGCTTTTGAATTCAAATAAATCACTGAACTGCAGAATACTCACCCCGAAACGCTGCTCGAAGATGTGAACTCGTGGCGAAACGTGACTTCGTGGTTGAAATGCTGCTAAATGATGGCGAAATGCGAACTCGTGGTTGCAAGACCTTGAAACACTGCTAGAAAGAACTCGAAGTGCTGCTAGAGGACGACGACACGCAAACTTTTGCTCCAACCTCGTTCCCAGGGTCTCTCTTCTTCCCGCCCCAGCGAGAGAGAGAGAGAGCTGGGGCGGGAAGAAGAGAGACCCTGGGAACGAGGTTGCTTTTGCTCCTAAGACCGTGAAACGCTGCTCGAAGACCTCGTGGATTATACAGCTACCCGACAGCACCTTACGCGCTTGCTGAAATATTACCCGAGATCACCGTGCGGGCCTAGTTTGATCAAATCGAGATTTTTTTCGCATACTAAAAAATTTACTTACAGTACTTACTTTCTTACATTTTGAAATTCCTTACATGTATACACGCGGGGAATCCTATGGTGCCTCCTCAGGCCAAAACCCTGCGGGGGCAATGAAAGATTAAAATTCCGACCGAAAATTAGTTAGACTTTGCCTTCCTTGCTACACTTCGTTATTGTCTAGTTTTCGTCTTCACACATTATCATTGTTATTGTTGTATGTATTGTTAAAAAAAAAAATTAATCATTTTGTGTACAGTCTGGCTTGCCGCGGTTAGCTCTTCGCCAGCCTAGTTATAACTTAAGGTTATGTTTTGGATAAATAAACTGACTTGAAACATCTGTCATGCAACAAGGCCACCTCAAGACAAAAAGATGCTTTGAGATTGAATGCAAATATATTCCGATTTCTCGGAATTATAAACAATAGTTGGGGTGCTTGATTTCGCATTAACAATGGAATCTCTCTTAAAAAACCTAAAAGAACACGTTTCATGTTCGATTTGTTTGGATACTTTCACTGAACCCAAGACAATAACATGTCTGCACACCTTCTGTTGCGAGTGTTTGAAGAGGCACGCTCTAACAACCCAGCAACATGGGAAATTTCGCTGTCCTGAGTGCCAGGCCCAAGTTGACGTCCCTGACAGCTTCGATAAATTGCCGACCGGTTTTCTACAGAATAGTTTGCTAGGGGTTCTCGCCGTACAGCAGAGTGGCGATGGAAGCGAGATTAATTGCGGCAGCTGCAGGAAAAAGAGCGCTGAGACAAGCTTTTGCTTCGAATGCGGAAAATTCATGTGCCCTGACTGTGTAAACGCTCATGAACTTCTAAGAAATGTCGCGTTTGAAGGACACAAAGTCAGACCAATAAAACACTTTCAAGCACAAGACTACGAGGCTCTTCTAAAGCGACAATCGTTTTGCTCACAGCAGTACCACGAGCGAGAGGTAACGAGGTTTTTTTGCATCAACTGCCAGACTTGTGTGTGCCAGGTTTGTGTTGTCACAGATCACAAGAATCATACTGTTGATCCGCTTGACAAAGCAGCTGATGCCGAGAAAGCTAAAGTCATGGCGGCAGCAGAGTTGATCAAAGTTAACAGCAAGGTCTGTAGTGACATGATTGTTAAGTTTCAGAAAACAGCTGTTGATCTGGAAACTAACTCCATAGCCGCTAAACAGAAAGTTTCTCAAACGGCCGAACAAATGATCAACAAGATTCGAGAACGCGAGCGGGAGGCTATTGCCGCGATCGAGAACACGCGCGTGTCGAGAAATAAGAAATTAAACGCCGCTAAGGCACAAGTACAGTCATTGGTCAAACAAATGAATCAAGCAGTCGAGTTTGCTAGCAACCTAGTTCAAAGAAGCTCAAGTTCAGATATCATGCAAAGCAAGAAAAACCTAGAGAAGCGGTTTGAAGATCTTAACAACATCACGGCCCCAGTACTTCCGGTTAGCTCATTTGTGAAGTTTGTCTCGACAGCTGAACCAGAGAATTTGAACCTCGGTGTCACTGCAATCAGCGAACCAATTGTAGAAGGACTGACTCAAGATTTTCATGCTGGAGTAGAAACAAAGTTAGTCATCTCTGCAAAACTAATCAATGAAGATCAAGGAACATTTCACGTTGGAGTTCTCGTGGAACCCGCTGATCAAGTAGGAAGTATGACGACTATCCAAAGAGAAGATGGAAATTTCCTTGTGAAGTTTACTCCTAAAGTGCCGGGAACGTACAACATTAAAGTGACTATAAACGGGGACAATCTTCATCAGAGTCCTTTCATTGTCCTGGTGAAGGAACGCCGGCTTAAAATTGTGGGTGAGTTGGATTTAAAAGGAGAAACTCTTCAAATGCCACATGGGATTGCTGTTAACAGTAAAGGGCTGATTGCTGTGAGCGACCAGAATAGTCACTGTGTCCTGATATTTGACAAAGAAGGAAAGTATCTGCGAAAATTTGGCTGCAAAGGAGAAAATGCTGGGCAGTTAAAATATCCAACTGGTGTAACATATCTTAATGACGACCATATTCTAGTGGCGGATCAGTTCAATAACCGCATTCAGCAGTTTAATGTACACACGGGGAACTTTGTGAAAGCTTTTGGAAAGCAGGGATCAGGAGAGGGGGAGTTGTCCAATCCAGAAGGCCTTTGTATGGACGGTGAAGGACGCGTTGCTGTAGCCGACTGGGGCAACAACAGAATTCAGATCTTCGCAAAGGATGGTGAACCAGTGTTTACATTTGGAGATAGCGGCTCAGAAAAACTATCCTGGCCCGCTGGATGTATTTTCCATCAGAACATGTTCATTGTATGTGACGGAGGGAACAACTGTTTAAAAATCTTTGATCGTTCAGGGAAGTTTCTGCGCAAGATTGGAGAAAAAGGGAAAGGTGACGGACAGTTGAACAGTCCCTGGGGTCTGTGCATTGAGAAATGTAGCGATCATCACAACATTCTTGTTTGTGATCCTGGCAATAAACGAATTGTTCAGTTTTCAGTGGAAGGTTCTTTCAGTGGAAAAACTGTTACTAGGCTACAATGTCCCTGTGGGATAGCTACAACATCAAATGGACGGATTTTAGTGACCGATTATGAAGCGAAAAAAGTATATGTCTTAAAATAAACACTAGAACCGTAAAAGAGAACCTTATCAATGCTTTAAATTAATAGAACTTTATTCAAACTTGCACTTGTTTAGTGCGTGTTCAAACCTAAAGACCCGGCGGGCATTGGAAGTTTGTGGAAGCTCAGTATTTTCCTCTTGGGAACAAGGTTGTAAACGGTCTCCCCAAATGAAAGCTGCTGTCAAATATTCGAAGTTACATGTAACAAGCGCCGCAGCGCTTTCCTAAGCAACTACGTTACTCAAAGTATATAAAATTAGCATGATTTTATTTGTCCACTGTGGAACGATAAAATTAAATTTAAGCGTAAGCGACCTTTGCAAATTAGAGAAAATCTTTATCTTGTCGTTGACGATTTTAAATATCTGTCAATCTTTGAAACATAAAAATGTAAAGCCAAACGATCACAAAAAATTGTCAAGATTCTTGAAGATCATGGCAAACTCTAAATCAGATTTCTGATTGTAAACTGGAACTCCTCGAATGAATTATTACAACAATCCAAAAGATAGGCACCCGAAAGAGTGCATGTGGTTTCAGCTACCATAATGAAAAGTTATTGCCTGTGTTGAGTGATCATGAAAAAAGTCATTGCAAGAAAATGAAAGAGAATCTCTTCAAAGATCATTAAATTATATGTGACTGTTACATTTACTGTAGGATTTTTGTCTGCTTTATTAACTCCCTTTTTGTGCATTTATAAAAAAAGGTGCAAATGTGATGAGAGGATTTATAGATATTTAGTTTAATTTGCTTTGCTGATAAAAATATAAAAACCAACGTAGAAAATATTAAGTTCCTTAGTTTCAAGTTCAATAAACTGTATAAACATAACCTGTTGTATTCATTTAGGACCATTTAGGCGTAAACGGTTCCTGTAAGATCATAACTGTAATTGAGCGTTGAAGTCAGGTTATTGTAACCTGCGCTAGCCTTTTGTTAAACTGTTATTTACCTGTGTAACTTTTGAAAGTAATTTTAATTACATTAAAATGTTTCAGGATAAACTTAGGTTTAAAATGTTTCAGGATAAGCTTAGGTTTCATCCAATAGACTTTCAGAAATGATTGTTGTATTTTGTAATCTGACTCGTTGGAAAATGATGTAATTCGAATCACTTCACTAGTTTAGGCTTAAATACGAGTGCTTTGTAAGATTTTCCTTGGTTGCATCCTTGGTTTTAGTTTTGGTATTAAACCCTACGTCGGAGCCAAGTTCTCTGTGGCTTTACTGTCTCAAAGAAATTCGCTTGCCGTAAGAGATCTCGGTCCTTCCCGCAGCCAGCGAGTGTTCCCCAGGAGGAAGGCCTTTACCCAAGTGATTTAAAAGAGTTTCCCCGTCCGTCCGTGTTTTCGTTTTGTTAAGGCAAAACCTGTTTTCACACAAAGCCGGGGTGTTACTTCAATAGGTGTATGTTATAACGTTAGTGAGGTTGCAAATTTGTAGGGAGGTTATTTTCCAAGTGAAAAAGGGGGATTTTTAGACTGCCATTACATGGTCTCTCTCTTACGATCACACAAATTTGTGTATAACTATATAGGCGTTGACGTAGGTTTCAAACTATGATCTGTAGCAAAGTCAGCGACCAAAGGAATTCTAAACATGCGGTCAATTTTAAAGCAGCCAATCAATGCTTTGGGCCCTTGCAACGATCGTAGAATATTGCAGTAAAAAAGTAATGTAATAAGTTTAACAGGTCCTCACAGATTTCTGAAGTACATAGGTTCTTTATTGATCAGCAAGATGGCGGATCACTCAAGCACATGGTTGAAACATAAAGAGCGAATAGCACTATGGGAAGTCGTGTGACGCGTGACGGGTAACATGCTTTCTTCTTCTTCTTCTTCTTCTTCTTCTTCTTCTTCTTCTTCTTCTTCTTCTTCTTCTTCTTCTTCTTCTTCTTCTTCTTCTTCTTCTTCTTCTTCTTCTACTTTTTGTTTTGAGAAAAAAAAAATCAACGGTACTCTCTGGTCATAAGAAGAATAACAACAGTAGCTAGAATGATAACAGGAACTAGAAAAAAAATGTCCTTAATGTCCAAAACAGTTCCAAGTGGATGGCCATGATGATGATTACGATCATAAAGTGTCACGGGTGTCCAAAGCCAAGCCAGCTGCAACTAGACTGTCGCATCCAGTCTCACTACTTACAGCAATGGGTAGTGTTCTTCACCTGCAATGAGAAGTCTTTGAGTCAAGGTTTAGTCAGAGTAACGCCGGGGCTGGTCACCGGACGACTCGACCACTACGAGTGACAGTTTGAGGTGCTGTTGCTGCTGGTGGACTGGGTGACTGCCTGTGACGCTTACTTATCAATATAATTATTATTATTGAGAATGATGTATTAATCAGTAAATGACACAGGCATACTCGGAAAAAATCTGAGTGCTCCTATCAGGAGTCAAACCTAAGACCTTCCGATACTACTTATCGGAAGGTCTTAGGTTCGACTTCTGATAGGAGCACTCGGAATTTCTTTTTTCGAGTGTGCCTGTGTCATTTACCGATTAATACATCATTTTCATTTATCCACCAGGCTTAAAATATTCCATCTCATTATTTCCATTATTATTGTTGTTGTTGTTGTTGTTGTTTTTGAATTCATGTATCGTGACTCTCTCTCTCTTGGCAGGTCTTGAATTAGGAGTGGTTTCCTTGAATCTCAGCTCAACTGCGGCTCCGCCTGCCATGAATCCTTTCAGTCCCAGTTTCCCTGCGCCTGCCACACCACCTGCCACAACAGGAACATATCAAGTAGGGGCTCTATTAGTAGCACATGCTAGTAACCCACCATCAGTCCTATCATTCTCGCCCCAAGTCCTGGGAACCCCTGTTGTAGGAGCCGGGATGCCCCAACCGTTAGTACCTGTGTCTCCACCCAGCAACCCTCAATCATCGCCAACATCAGTTGGAAATTCTGACGTCACGGTAACAGCAACAGCGTCGCCTCTTTTGACTGATATCACTGCAGGCGCAAGCCCAGCTCCCTTAATACCGTTGCCAAGCAACTCAACGGCGAGTGGAGACATTGCTGCTGCTTTCACACCATCATCAGCACCTCCACCACAACCCATTGTAACATCTTAGAACAGCCTGAATATTAACTGATTATAAACTGATTGAATATATATTATTAAACAACCCAGTGCTGTATTGTAACACTAGGAACAACAAATCGAGTAACAATGGCATGCAGGTTCGCAACACTGGAAGTTTCTTTGCTGCTGCATGCATTTTCTGGCCCAAAAGAGAACGCGGACTTCATTGTTGTCGATTGGCTTTGTTAAAAGTTTATTTACTAGGTAGTATTTTTGTAACGTTCTACGTGAGTATGTGTTTGCTGAATTCCTGAAAAGAACTTTCATTGTATGCTCTTGTTTAAGTTTATTTCTTCTTCGGAGAAAGTTATGTTACAACACTTTAGTTGAAAAAGGTTTTTACAGGAAAATTACAAAAACTGTATAAACTGGGCTTGTGGCGTGGAGACGTCTGTATGGAATGGTGCAATGGTAGTAGATGAACTCACTCCAACTCCAAACGCGAAGAAACAACACCGAATGCGGCAACAGAGACTTGTAAATTTATGAAAAGACTGATCTGTCAATCAAAAAGAATTGTGAGGAGGGCAAGACAAAGGAATAAACTGGTCGTAAAACGCAATGTTAGCAATTTAGTTGTATTGCTTTGTTGCAGAAATAAAGTTATAAATTTAGAGATCATAAAAATACAAGTCGCCAGTTTTGTTGGATTTGTTCGTTATTTGTATGCCTCATATATACCGTATTTTACTCGAAAAAGCGCCCGTCCCTCCCCTCCCCCTCCACTCATCCCGGCCAAAAGAGCAGCTCTCGCGTAGAATGTGGCAATGATTCGAAGATCGTTGAAGTATTAATTTAAAACTATAGTTTGTATTATCCCAACTACAAAAGAGACTGATATTGATATTTTATTCGCTTTGGTTGGGTTTTGTTCTTGCTTTAGAAAAAGCGTAGACTTGTACGTTTTATTTCAAAAACGTTTTGGATGACTTTTAATATAGACTAGACGATTTTCTTAAAATTTGTAAGGACGGTGCCTACTTTTGTTACTGCGCATACGTTCTGTGCATCTCGAGTTGCTCGGGTTTCCTATGGGTGGTGCCTACTAATACAGGGATAATTTTACGCGGTTAAGGACCGTGCCTACTAATATCGAAGTATTTTTGTGCGGTTTATGACTATGCGGGAAAAGCAGATCTTAGACAGGCCTATTGGAATCCAAAACGAAAATTGGGGGTAGCCACGCATTTTTCAGAGATAATTAAGCAATAATATATCTAAAAAGCGCCAAAATATGAGGCAATGTATGGGATTTTTTCCTAAATTGAAGCTGAATTATCTCTGAAAAATGCATGTTTACCCCCAATTTTCTTTCGAGGTACCAAAAGCATTTGCTAAGTTCTGCTTTCTCCGCATAGTTTTAAACCGCGCAAAACATTCCTGTATTAGCAGGCACCACCCATACAATCTCGTTCCCAGAGCCCTCGTTACAAGGGTAACGAGGGCTCTGGGAACGAGATTGCCACCCATAGGAAACCCGAGTATCTCGAGATGCGCAGAACATATGCGCAGTATCAATAGTAGGCACCGTCCTTAATCCGTTTGAAACTATCCGGAGAAAGCAGAACTTAGCAAGTGCTCTTGGTATCCAAAAAGAAAATTGGGGATAACCATGCATTTTGCAGAGATAATAAAGCTACAATTTGGGAAAAAATGCCATACATTGCTTTGTATTTTACTGCTTTTACAATTATTGTTCCGTAATTATCTCTTTAAAAATGAATGGTTACCCCCACTTATGTTTTTGGATTCCAATAGGCCTTGCCAAGGTCTTCTTTTTCCGCATAGTCATATCAAAACTGGGCAAACATTCTTCTGTATTAGTAGGCACCGTCCTTAACCTTTGGTATGACAAGCATCTTCGTTTTCAGCACGTCAAATTTAATACTTTAGAAAACTCCTGTTACCGACTTTTACTAAGAAATGCTCCTTGATTTATCTGAGAATGACTTTATTTAAATATCTACTAGTCTAATATGAACTCCTGGTAAAGTAATACAATGATAACGTTCGATCTGTATCCCATTAACTTCTATTTCGATCTCGTTGTTTTCTTGACAAAATACTTTGCGCTTTGAGCTCGATTCCCCCATCTTCCTTTTCGCGCACGTACAAACAAGAAAAAGCCTGCGGAGAAGGCAGAGATCAATAAATCACGCAACCAGAACTTCTGTCATGCAACAACGCACTCAACACAAAAAGCCGTTTTGAGGTCACAAAGTTAGCTAGACATTGATCTGTCTGGTTGAAAGCAAATACATTCCGATTTCTCGGAATTATAAACAATAGTTGGGCGTGCTTGATTTCGCATTTGCGATGGAATCTCTCTTAAAAAACCTAAAAGAACACGTTTCATGTTCGATTTGTTTGGATACTTTCACTGAACCCAAGACAATAACATGTCTGCACACCTTCTGTTGCGAGTGTTTGAAGAGGCATGCTCTAACAACCCAGCAACATGGAAAATTTCGCTGTCCTGAGTGCCAAGCCCAAGTTGACGTCCCTGACAGCTTCGATAAATTGCCGACCGGTTTTCTACAGAATAGTTTGCTAGGTGTTCTCGCTGTACAGCAGAGTGGCGATGGAAGCGAGATTAATTGCGGCAACTGCAGGAAAAAGAGCGCTCAGACAAGCTTTTGCTTCGAATGCGGAAAATTCATGTGCCCTGACTGTGTAAACGCACATTAACTTCTAAGAAATGTCGCGTTTGAAGGACACAAAGTCAGACCAATAAAACACTTTCAAGCGCAAGACTACGAGGCTCTTCTAAAGCGACAATCCTTCTGCTCACAGCAGTACCACGAGCGAGAGGTAACGAGGTTTTTTTGCATCGACTGCCAGACTTGTGTGTGCCAGGTTTGTGTTGTCACAGATCACAAGAATCATACTGTTGATCCGCTTGACAAAGCAGCTGATGCCGAGAAAGCTAAAGTCATGGCGGCAGCCGAGTTGATCAAAGAAAACAGCAAGGTCTGTAGTGACATGATTGGTGAGTTTGAGCAAACAGCTGTTGATCTGGAAACTAACTCCATAGCCGCTAAACAGAAAGTTTCCCAAACCGCCGAACAAATGATCGACAAGATTAGAGAACGCGAGCGGGAGGCCATTGCCACGATCGAGAACACGCGCGTATCGAGAAATGAGAAATTAAACGCCGCTAAGGCACAAGTACAGTCGTTGGTCAAACAAATGAATCAAGCAGTCGAGTTTGCTAGCAACCTAGTTCAAAGAAGCTCAAGTTCAGATATCATGCAAAGCACGAAAAACCTAGAGAAACGGTTTGAAGATCTTAACAAGATCACGGCCCCAGGACTTCCGGTTAGCTCATTTGTGAAGTTTGTCTCGACAGCTGAACCAGAGAATTTGAACCTCGGTGTCACTGCAATCAGCGAACCGATTGTAAAAGGACTGACTCAAGATTTCCAAGCTGGAGTAGAAACAGAGTTAGTCATCTCTCCAAAACTGATTAATGAAGGTCAAGGAACATTTCACGTTGGAGTTCTCGTGGAACCCACTAAACAAGTAGGAAGTATGACGACTATCCAAAGAGAAGATGGAAATTTCCTGGTGAAGTTTACTCCTAAGGTGCCAGGCACGTACAACATTAAAGTGACTATAAACGGGGACAGTCTTCATCAGAGTCCTTTCATTGTCCAGGTGAAGGAACGCCGGCTTGAAATTGTGGGCGAGTTGGATTTAAAAGGAGAAATTCTTGAAATGCCACATGGGATTGCTGTTAACAGTAAAGGGGTGATTGCTGTCGGCGACAACATTAGACACTGTGTCCTGATATTTGACAAAGAAGGAAAGTATCTGCGAAAATTTGGCTACGAAGGAGAAAATGCTGGGCAGTTTAAATATCCAACTGGTGTAACATATCTTAACGACGACCATATTCTAGTGGCGGATGAGTGCAATCACCGCATTCAGCAGTTTAATGTACACACGGGGAACTTTGTGAAAGCTTTTGGAAAGGAGGGAGCAGGAGAGGGCGAGTTGTCGAATCCAGAAGGTGTTTGTATGGACGGTGAAGGACGCGTTGGTGTAGCCGACTGGGGCAACAACAGAATTCAGGTCTTCACAAAGGATGGTGAACCAGTGTTTACATTTGGAGATAGCGGCTCAGAAAAACTTAACCGTCCAGCTGGATGTATTTTCCATCAAAACATGTTCATTATTTCTGATAGAGGGAACAAGTCGAACAACTGTTTAAAAATCTTTGATCGTTCATGGAAGTTTCTGCGCAAGATTGGAGAAAAACGGAAAGATGACGGACAGTTGAAGGGGCCCATTGGTTTGTGCATTGAAAATTTTGGCGATCATCACAACATTCTTGTTTGTGATACTGACAATAAACGAATTGTTCAGTTTTCAGTGGAAGGTTCTTTCAGTGGAAAAACTGTTACTGAGCTACAATGGCCCGCTGGGATAGCTTCAACATCAGATGGACGGATTTTAGTGACCGATTCTGGAGCGAGAAAAGTATATCTCTTAAAATAAACACGAGAACCGTAAACGAGGACTTATTCAAACTTGCACTTGTTTAGTGCGTGTTCAAAATCTAAAGACAGGGCGGGCTTTAGAAGTATGTAGAAGCTCAGTATTTTGTTTCCAAGTCTTTTTTTCTCTGGGAACAAGGTTGTGAACGGTCTCCCCAAATGAAAGCTGCTGTCAAGTATCCGAAGATACATGTAACAGGCGCCGCAGCGCTTTTCTAAGCCGTAACTATGTTACTCAAAGTATATAAAATAAGGCATGATTTTATTTGTCCACCGTGGAACGAGAAAATTAAACAAGTTAAGCGTTAGCGACCTTTGCGAATTAGAGAAAATCTTTATCTTATCGTTGACGTTTTTTAAATGTCTGTCCGGCAATCTTTGAAAAATAAAAGTGTTAAAGGCAAACGATCACAAAAAATCGTCAAGATTCTTGAAGATCATGACAAACTCTAAATCAGATTTCTGATTGTAAACTGGAACTTTTCTAATGAATTGTTACAATCCCAAAAATAGGCACTCGAAGGAGTGCATGTGGTTTCTGCTACCTTTATATAAAGTTATTGCCCGTGTTCGAGTTACCCTTAAAAAGGAAAAGGCCATTCTAAGAAAATGCAAGAGAATCTCTTCAAAGATCAATAAATTATATGTGACTGTTACATTTACTGTAGGATTTTTGTCTGCTTTATTAACTCCCGTTCTGTGCATTTATGAAAAAGTTGCAAATGTGATGAGAGGATTTATAGATATTTAGTTTAATTTGCTTTGCTGAGAAAAATATGAAAAAACCAACGTAGAGAATATTTAGTTCCTTAGTTTGAAGTTCAATAAACTGTAAACATAACCTGTTGTATTCATTTAGGACCATTTATAGGCGTAAACGGTTCCTATAAGATCATAACTGTAATTGAGCGTTGAAGTGTTATTGTAACCTGCGCTAGCCTTTTGTTAAACTGTTATCCACCTGTGTAACTTTTGAAAGTAATTAATGTTTGAGGATAAGCTTAGGTTTCATCCAATAGACTTTCAGAAATGATTTTTGTATTCTGTAATCTGACTCGTTGGAAAATGATATAATTCGAATCGCTTCACTAGCTTAGGCTTAAATACCCGACATAACTAATCGAACCAAATCGAACGTTCGATTAATCGAACTTAATCGAACCCAATTGAACCCAATCACGCGATTGGATTCGATTGAGTTCGATAATCGAACACAATCGAACCCTCACAAAAAAATTGGGCTAATCGAACCAAATCGAACGTTCGAATGGGTTCGATTAGGTTCGATTGAGTTCGATGGGTTCCATTGAGTTCGCGGATTAGGTTTGATTTTGCATCAGTGAATATATATTTTTCTGGTTGGATTCCCTGGGTCCGGTTGTTAGTTGAAAATGGTGCCCGGAGTATGAGAACACACACTGTTTTGGAGATGACTCCAGCAACAAAAATTGATTTTTTTTTCCGTTTTGACGAATCCATGCGACCTTACACGGTTAACAACTCTATTGCTGCTTTTAATTGCCTTACTTGCAAATATGGCAGTTTCATTTATTGCGTTCGACAGCATACTATTCCAATCGTTTTACATTCCCCGCGGGTATCGATCGTGATGCCATGCGATTTCAGGGTTTGGGCGCCGTTTTGTTGTGGCTGGTACATTTGGCCACGATCTCACACGACAAGCCTCGACATTATGCAGCCGTACCTGTTGGCATGATAATGAAGGCACGGACTTCCCGGATCTCACTCCATGTGCTTTTCGCAGTTTCGGTCTTTTCCTCGCAGTTCCTCTTGTCAATACAAAACCGTCGACGAAAGAAAAAACCGATCGAACGCACCTACCTAACCTTTGATTACTACTAGTCCCACGTTATCTTGTGGATGTTGTGTTGAAGACCGCGTTCTTCGTGGTTCTTCGCAAGTCCGTTGAACTTATATCATTTTCGATTTTACAGTAAACTCACTGAATTTTTTATTCCCAAAGGTTATTTCAGTAAAGTGATTGTTAGTTGTTGTTATTAATTTTAACTTATCTACATATGCTAAGACAGTCCCGCCGCTGAACTGGCATATATTTTAAGTGATTTTTTATACCGTTCGATTAGGTTCGATTAGGTTCGATTGGGTTCGGAAATCGAACTCAATCGAACTCTCACACAAATTTTTTGGTTCGATTGTGTTCGATTTCAGAACTAATCGAACCCAATCGTTCGATTAAGTTCGATTAGGTTCGATCAAGTTCGATTACCGGACTGTTCGATTAGTTACGTCGGGTAAATACGAGTGCTTTGTAAGATTTTCCTTGGTTGCATCCTTGGTTACATAGTTGGTTATAGTTTTGGTATTAAACCCTATGTTGGAGCCAAGTTCTGTGTGGTTTTACTGTCTCAAAGAAATTCGCTTGCCGTAAGAGATCTCGGTCCTTCCCGCAGCGAGCGAGTGTTCCCAAGAAGAAAGGCCTTTACCCAAGTGATTTTATAGGGTTTCCCCATCCGTCCGTGTTTCCGTTTTGTGAAAGCAAAACCTGTTTTCACACAAAGCTGGGGTGTTACTTTGGTAGGTGTATGTTATAATGTTAGTGGGGTTGCAAATTTGTAGGGAGGTTATTTTCCAAGTGAAAAAGGGGGATTTTTAGACTGCCATTATATGGTATGCGTTATTGACCAAGCGTGAGCGAAGCTCAAGTCCTCCAGGTAGGTTTCAAACTATCATCTGTAGCAAAGTCAGCGACCAAAGGAATTCTAAACATGCGGTCCATTTTAAAGCAGCCAATCAATGCTTCGGGCCTGCGCAACGATTGTAGAATATTGCAGTAAAAAAGCAATGTTGTATAAAATTGAAAGGGGTACATGAACAGCTCTCTGGCAGTGCCAAAATTGTGCAGCGTAATTTGATCGTGTTGTCACATGGGTGAATTATTTAAGTATGCACTGGAGGATTCGGTTTGTTTACACCTTAATACACAGGGGACAGCAATAGATATGGTTTGGCTCTCCCATGGTTTACATAAGATCGCGGTGAAGATAAACAGACAATAAGCTTTCTTAATTGAAAAATTTATTCAGACAGACCTGTGTTCACCCTTGAAAAGCAAATAAGTTCAATTTTCGCCTCGAATGAAGCTACATGAAGGAGACCGATCCAAGCACACTGCGAGTCACTAAAGTCTGGTTCTCATATAATCGTTACGATCGTTACAATCGCTGCAAAATGCGACCAGCGATCCCAGCGATGATAATGATCGTAACGATTGCTTTGATTCTCATATGATCGCTACGATCGCTAACATGTTTCTGAGCAGTACGCTCACGCGCGCTCCTGTAGCAGCGTGTGTTGAATTATGGGATACAAAGTCCAATGTTGTAATGACTAATGGGATATTTCGAGTCGCTACGATCACTACGATCGCAGCTCATATGCAAATAATCTAAAAAAAGAGCAGGGCTGATTTCATGGTCAGGGAAGTATATTTTCCAATATTTCGAAAGGCACGGCCTTTCATCTTCAGGGTATGTACCCTGAAGAAGAAAGGCCGTGCCTTTCGAAGTATTGGAAAATATACTCCCCTGACCGTGAAATCAGCCCTGCTCTTTTTTAAGATTATTTGCTTTACAATTTTTTTGCTGATTAGATCCTTCACTACAGGATCCGGTACTTTTATTTTGTCACGGTGGTCCTTGCAAACACAGTTTATCACTGGTTTTTACTGAGCAGCTCATATGGTCGTTTTGATCGCTACGATCGTCGAGATAGAAATTTTTCTGTCAGCGATCGCGATCACTGTGATCGCTACGATCATTAAGATCGCTATGATCGCCGAACAGAGCGATTCTCATATGATCGCTATGATGGCTGGTCGCATTTTGCAGCGATCATAGCGATCGTAGCGATTATATGAGAACCAGCCTTAAAGCACAATATCTCGACTCTATGAAACTGAGTACGCTTTTCGTAAATTTCGCCAAAGCTATTTGAAATGTGACAAATCGACCCATTTAACATAAGGCACGGTAAAATTCATATTCAAACCTGTAGTTTTTGTAAAGTGGATTCACAGGAGCACACCAAAATTCCGTGAACTTCTACAGCTCATGTGATGATTTGCAGATCTTGTTTGCGATCGCACATGTTGCGCCTTGACACAATCTCGAACAGGAATTTCTTCGCTATGAACTCACTGATTTCCTCTTTTTAAGCAGCCGAGTGTTCCTTAGAAGTTGTGCTTTTGATTTACAGTATTGAAAACCTGTGTTTTCCTTCCAAGAACCACAAACTGCCACCTTGAAAATCCGCGCGTGAGAGACCCGGCAGCCATTTTAAATTGAATACAAAGTCTCTTCCGTACGAATAAAGCCGACTAAGATCTCGTAACCTGTCGTGCTGAACCTTCGGCATTTCGAACCTTTACGGAGAATGTACTTTATACTTTCTTACTTTCTTACCGGCTTACACTACACGATGACAATGTAGGTTTCATCTGCAGAAGCTGAAACCACAAAAATAATGGCTCCACTTACCAACCATACCTCTTGGTAATTGGAAACCAAGAGCGCGTTACATTGGAAATCAACTGGAATTGTTTCTTTACTGGAAATTTTTTTGTGAGAAGGAATACCTTCAGAGCTATTCCTCTTTTCTCATTTTACCGCAATTACCGGTTTATTGACCAAAATTGCCAATGGAAAGAACCGTTCCATTTGATTCCCGACCGGAAAAACTGGTTTTTCCATATACAGTCAACTCCCTTTATTGCGGACACCCTTGGGACCGCAAGTGGCGAGAGTCCGTATTAGCGGGAATTTATTTCAATTAAACGTTTGTAATTTATTATTACCGGGGATTTAGCTACTGTTGTCCGTATTATTGGGGTGTCCGTAATAGCGAGGTGTCCGTTCCCATGGGTTTTTACAAAGGAGAAGCTCTGAGAACTAGGTTGAAAAATCGAGAATTGTCCTGTTCTATTTCAGTGATGGAAAATGATTACCGGTTTTTTCCATAAATTGGAAAAACTCCGATTCTGGAATTGTTTGAAAGGGATGAGACCTCGAGTTTACTGAACTTCGAGTATCCGAGTAAAGAGTCGTTGCTCCTCCACTGGCCTTAAACATATTTTATTTTAAAATAAGTCTTTTTTTTACCTAAAAATCTGTTTAAAATCCCTAAAAGATTAATTAAATTACAAATGCTTATTGGTGAAAATTGTTAATTAAAAATCCCTCTAATCCCCCACCGGGGTTCTTTGTAGCCGCCATGGCGAAAATCTGTGCCACGTATCTCGATTTGTTTTGAAGACTAACTTAACAATGAACAACATACAACAAATTATTATTCCACTATTATGTCAATTCACCAAATAAGGTCAAGGGAACGCGCTAAATATAGGACCATAATTCACTGTAGTGTCCTGGTTTGACCGGTTTACAACAGAGCGAATACGGACAAAGACATTTTATACCATGCCCGAGAAATAGAGACCATTAAATTGTCTTCTAATTGTTTTTTCAAAGCGAAATCCGCAAAATCTAGCAATATTTCTTGATTGTTTTTAATAAAACAATTCTTCCACTCACGCTTGTTGGATATGAGATGATTTTAGCCAACTCGGCGCTACGCGCCTCGTTGGCTATCTATCACCTCTTATAATCCATCAAATATTTTCGCTTGCGCGCGATTGGTCTAAACGCGTCATGTGACCGAATATACCCAGCTGAAACTGAGGAATATCCGATGATATTCCCCAATTTTAAAAAACTTCAAGGCACGTCAACTTTACAATTAAAATTAATGTCAAGATGGGGGAACGGTTTGTTTTTGTGACAAAAGGAGAGATAAACCTGCTGGTCGATGAAGCAGTATTAGAAAACAACATATACGCTCTAAACGTTTTTGACGGTAAACTGTTCTTAAACGAAATGTTTAAATACTCAAGCTTGTTGCTACATGTTGCGAAAAATATTTGAAGGATAATAACCACAATAGCCTCCAATAGCCTCTGGCTTTTTAAAAAAATATGCTCAGATATTTGTCCTTGCATATTATCCGCTCCTCGAAGCTCACAGTTTTCCTCGAGCTTCGCTCTCGAAAACCAGTTCGCTTCTCGGAACAGATAATGTCCGCGGACAAATATCTGAGCATATTTTCGCGCCAATTGGAGGCTATTGTTTATATATCCAACGTGCGCTCGTGGAATAATTGTTAAATAACCTCATGGCTAATTCCCATAGTCCATCCTTTGAATGATGATTGTGATACACATGCGTTCAAACTCCAGTCCCGTTCCAAACAACGAATCCATTAGTAGCCAGTCCTCGCCTCCCCACTTGTTTTTATGAATGGGAAATCCCCCTGCTCGGTCCCAGTCCGATTTGTACAATCCTATTAACCCGTAGCCGTACACCTGCCAAATTCCCTCCAAATTTGTCGGGTTTGCACCACATTTCATCTGAACAATGATTGGTGTGTAGACCATGCTGCAACGTGAAATGGAACAAAGGTTAGGTTAAATCCCCGGGGGGGAGGTACTCCTATATATGAGCTATATAGGTATGTGCCGCTGTGAAGGGTATGGTTTTCAGCGAGTTTACTCTCGAATAGGGTATAGAAATCAGAGAGTTTTGGTCTAGCATAGGGTACCATTTCCCGCGAAACTAATCAGTTGCTTGAAGAATTTAGTTTGGAATTTTTCCCGTAAATGACATTTAAAAATCGGTACGGCGGGCAGTACGACGTCTACGATAGGGTAGGGATTTTTGGTGTTTATTCTAGAAAAGGGTTGCAAAATAAAGGTTACCATGGTCAAGTATAGGTTAAGGTTCTCAGAGTCCCAGAGGCACACCCCCAGCTAAAAATTATGGGAGTAGGGTGATCCCCAAAATTAATCATCATTCATTCTAGGCAGGGTTTTAATCGTATTTCTTGTGGGTGTTTTGTTGTTCACATCCTTACGGGAACGTGATGTGTATTGCAAAAGTTACCCATGTGATCTTGTTCCAAACTCCCTGATGAAGTCTGTAGTTATCAGACGAAACCGGTCGGAGAATAACCCTTGAGTATAGACAAGATTCCGTTGCTGGGTTCTGCTCACTAGTACCTTGTTAAAAAATTGTTTAAAACAATCATCCGTGTCCACGCTAAAACGATAGAAAACGCCGATCATTTTCATCAAAAACGAACTCTAGAGTGGAAACATTTTTTTCTGGAAATGTGGCAAAGTACTAACATTGTGGATCGACAGGCGCAAATGACCGTTGTAACGCGGTTTACTCATAGCGTATCAACATCCTTGATCGTTTTAGTGTGAACGGAAAAAGCCTGCGAACACGATAATGTGGACCAATGATTTCCATGCGTTTTCGGTAAACAAAAACGGGGGGCTTCGAAAACGTATATCCGTGTCATACCCACGGAGCAGAACTCATTCTGTTTCTGGGTCGTTCCATTTTAAAGAGGTTAGTGACGCTACTAGGGAGTTTTAGCAACGACGACGGCAACGACAACGAGAACGCCACAAAACAATAGGGTTAATGAGCAAAAACAATCGCTCTGCACGTGCGTTTTACATTTTGGTACATTCCTTAACAGGCTTTCGGAATCGGATCTTGTGTGATCAGGAGCGGTTGAAGTACGGTGGTTAGCGATTTTCTTCCATCCCAATAACTCAGCGGCCCTGAACAGTGAGCTTGTTTCCAGACACTTCCCCCTGCAATTTCCTGATGGGGAATACGCTTCACGTGTAGTGATAGGGCATCACTTGTCAATGGCAGTGCCCCTGGTTTTCCTTTCTTCAAAAACCAAATAACTCGGGCCTCGTCGACCGATACTATGTGATCCATTTTCAAAACAAATTCCTCGACTTCTTTCATTTCTTACTCTGCATGCTCTCCTTCTCCTATTAAGAAGAGAAGTTTGCGGTGCTGTAGAAATACTGTCCATGCTGATTTTTTCTTAATAGTTGAATATGAAAGATGTTGTGTCGCAACCCTTTAAGGCACGAAAAGGCAGAAGAGCGGATACAGACCTAGCTGGAAAATTTTTGTAGATAGGCCTGTTGATGAAATACTTTTGCTTAATTTGTGGCTGTTCCAGACAGGCTAGAAGAAGGCATGTTGGGGGCATTGGCGACAAAAAGCAACAGAACATCAGTATCTCTTACCGATACAACTATGTTGTCGTGGCTGTTGTTGAAGCAATGAATTATCAGACGTGTATCTGCTTCGTCTTGGGTTGCCTTTAGAGCAGACAGGTTGATAGCCCTTTCAAATGACTGCACTTCCCTTTCATCTACAAATCCTCCAGCAGCTACAACAACTTTGTCTGGGGTGCGTTTTCAAATTTACGCTTTTATATTTCATAAGTACGTAAATTATGATCATCCGGGTGAGTGTAGTCCTGAGAAAAACTTTTTGGGGTGAATTGACTGACGTTTCGACAACCTGAACGGAAGTCATCTTCAGAGTCAAGTCAATTGTTGAATGTCGAAGTCGAGATGTTATTGGTCGTTTGCTGCGAACTTTAAATAAATAAATAAAAATGATGATGACGATGATGATGGCCGAACTTGTTATCTGACAATGCAAGGAAGTTAGGGTGAGGGCCACTGCCATCTTCAATAATACCTCTGGTAGGGCGAGTGGATTTTGTGCGTCATTTTCTCGTTCCAGACTTGATGAAATCTTCTCGATGCCGATCAAATATGACGTGTACTCGCTGACAACGGGATCCAGCTTCAAGTACCGCAGATAGAAAACCATCTGCAAAGTCCCCAAACGCTTGAGCACCAGACGGTCTCCCCATTGCAGCAACTGATGCCAGACCATCTATTAACAGAAATGAGCCACCTTAAAGCTCTTTTTTACTTTGGCAATTTATTATACTTGTAAGTATGTCAGATTTCTGCCCAGTTATGACCACACTTCATAGCCCAGCGTCATAGGCAATAATTCGGCGTTGAATAACATTTATCTCGGCTCTTGAAGTTGTGGACTTGTCTTTCTCTTTGCTGCTCTTCACAACTTGATGTAAGTTATCGAAACAGGAGAGTTGAAGCGTTATTCTTGTACATCGCGTCCCTGAATTTCACTTCTGGTGATTCATCTTGCTGCTGTTGAGAGACAGCCGCCAACCCTTCCTCCACGAATTCGTTCCTCTGTTGCTGACCAAGCTCAGCAGACTTGACTTTCATCAGTGACAAGATCTTTAGATGAAATGTTTATACAAAGACAGGTTGGATGTTCTGGTGGTAAAAATACTTTGTACTGCTTGAGGATGGTGAGAAATGAACATTCATCCTTCTTTTCATAATCTTTCCTTCCAGGAGTAGAATAATTGTGGGAAAACTTGTCTTTTTCGTCGAATCTAAACATTTTGTGTGTGCTTTGTCACTGGACTAGACTCAGGGACTGGGAGCGAAATTAAGGAAGCGTGGTCGGAAACACATTTCCGTCTTAATACTAAAAAGGGAAACAATCAAATTTATAAAAATAGTCACTGCCTTGAACCCAGGATAACAATACACATGAAACAGTTTTCTGTTATAATTGGGCCAGGTTAAATTAACATGTTTCTCCTTGTGAAAGAATATTGTGACATTACATGACGTCATATGTTGCCCCGCGAGACAGCCACGTGCTTATTCCCACAATTTTACGAAGCCAGACACAAATTATGAGTAAATTGATATTACAAGGTCAAAATTTGTGAAAATTGACTCAAAAGTTCCCCATTTCTACATACTTTATTATTGTGATGACGTCATTTTCGATGACATTTCTGTGACGTCATTTTCAGACTGAAGATCGCAAAATTAACTTTGGTATAAAACAAGCATCTTCGTTTTCAGCCCGTCAAATTACTTTAGAAAACTTTTACCAACTTTTAATAAGAAATGCTCCTTGATTTATCTGGGAATGACTTTATCCAAACATCGACTACTGAACTATGAACTCCTGGTAAAGTAATATAATGATAAGGTTCGATCTGTGTCCCATTAACCTCTATTTCGATCTGGTTGTTTTCTTGACAAAATTCTTCGCGCTTTGAGCTTGATTCCCCCATCTTGCTTTTCGCGCTCGCACAAATAAGAAAAAGCCTGCGGAGATCGAGAAGGCAGAGATCAATAAATCACGCAACCAGAACTTATGTCATGCAACAAGGCACTCAACTCAAAAAGCTGTTTTTGAGGTCACAAGGTTAGCTAAAAATTGATCTGTCTGGTTTGAATGCAAATCACCCGCATTCCGATTTCTCGGAATTATAAACAATAGTTGGGTGTGCTTGATTTCGTATTTGCGATGGAATCTCTCTTAAAAAACCTAAAAGAACACGTTACATGTTCGATTTGTTTGGATACTTTCACTGAACCCAAGACAATAACATGTCTGCACACCTTCTGCTGCGAGTGTTTGAAGAGGCATGCTCTAACAACCCAGCAACATAGGAAATTTCGCTGTCCTGAGTGCCAGGCCCAAGTTGGCGTCCCGGACAGCTTCGATAAATTGCCGACCGGTTTTCTTCAGAATAGTTTGCTAGGTGTTCTCTCTGTACAGCAGAGTGGCGATGGAAGCGAGATTAATTGCGGCAACTGCAGGAAAAAGAGCGCTCAGACAAGCTTTTGCTTCGAATGCGGAAAATTCATGTGCCTTGACTGTGTAAACGCACATGAACTTCTAAGAAATATCGCGTTTGAAGGACACAAAGTCAGACCAATAAAACACTTTCAAGCGCAAGACTACGAGGCTCTTCTAAAGCGACAATCGTTCTGCTCACAGCAATACCACGAGCGAGAGGTCACGAGGTTTTTTTGCATCGACTGCCAGACTTGTGTGTGCCAGGTTTGTGTTGTCACAGATCACAAGAATCATACTGTTGATCCGCTTGACAAAGTAGCTGATGCCGAGAAAGCAAAAGTCATGGCGGCAGCCGAGTTGATCAAAGAAAACAGCAAGATCTTTAGCGATATGATTGGTGAGTTTGAGCAAACAGCTGTTGATCTGGAAACTAACTCCATAGCCGCTAAACAGAAAGTTTCCCAAACGGCCGAACAAATGATCAACAAGATTCGTGTACGCGAGCGGGAGGCCATTGCCGCCATCGAGAACACGCGCGTATCGAGAAATGAGAAATTAAACGCCGCTAAGGCACAAGTACAGTCGTTGGTCAAACAAATGAATCAAGCAGTCGAGTTTGCTAGCAACCTAGTTCAAAGAAGCTCAAGTTCAGATATCATGCAAAGCACGAAAAACCTAGAGAAGCGGTTTGAAGATCTTAACAAGATCACGGCCCCAGCACTTCCGGTTAGCTCATTTGTGAAGTTTGTCTCGACAGCTGAACCAGAGAATTTGAACCTCGGTGTCACTGCAATCAGCGAACCCATTGTAGAAGGACTGACTCGAGATTTCCAAGCTGGAGTAGAAACAGAGTTAGTCATCTCTCCAAAACTAATTAATGAAGGTCAAGGAACATTTCACGTTGGAGTTGTCGTGGAACCCGCTGAACAAGTAGGAAGTATGACGACTATCCAAAGAGAAGATGGAAATTTCCTGGTGAAGTTTACTCCTAAATTGCCCGGCACGTACAACATTACAGTGACTATGAACGGAGACAATCTTGATCAGAGTCCTTTCACTGTACAGGTGAAGGAACGACGACTTGAAATTGTGGGCGAGTTGGATTTAAAAGGAGAATTCTTTCAAATGCCACGTGGGATTGCTGTTAACAGTAAAGGGCTGATTGCTGTGAGCGACCACGATAGACACTGTGTCCTGATATTTGACAAAGAAGGAAAGTATCTGCGAAAATTTGGCCACGAAGGAGAAAATGCTGGGCAGTTTAAACAGCCAGCTGGTGTAACATATCTCAATGACGACCATATTCTAGTGGTGGATGAGTGCAATCACCGCATTCAGCAGTTTAATGTACACACGGGGAACTTTGTGAAAGCTTTTGGAAAGGAGGGATCAGGAGAAGGCGAGTTGTGTTCTCCAGAAGACGTCTGTATGGACGGTGAAGGACGCGTTGCTGTAGCCGACTGGGGCAACAACAGAATTCAGGTCTTCACAGAGGATGGTGAACCAGTGTTTACATTTGGAGATAGCGGCTCAGAAAAACTAAACTTACCCAGTGGATGTATTTTCCATCAAAGCATGTTCATTGTTTCTGACAGCGGGAACAACTGTTTAAAAGTCTTTAATCGTTCAGGGAAGTTTCTGCGCAAGATTAGAGAAAAAAACAAAGGTGACGGACAGTTGAACTATCCCTGGGGTCTGTGCATTGAGAAATGTGGCGATCATCACAACATTCTTGTTTGTGATCCTGGCAATAAACGAATTGTTCAGTTTTCAGTGGAAGGTTCTTTCAGTGGAAAAACTGTTACTGAGCTACAAGATCCCTGTGGGATAGCTACAACATCAGATGGACGGATTTTAGTGGGCGATTCTGATGTGGGAAAAGTTTATCTCTTAAAATAAACAATAGAACCGTAAAAGAGAACCTTATCGATGCTTTAAATTAGGAGAACTTTATTCAAACTTGCACTTGTTTAGTGCGTGTTCAAAACCGAAAGACCCGGCGCGGCGGGCTTTGAAAGTTTGTAGAAGCTCACTATTTTGTTCCCAAGACTTTTCTCCCTAGGAACAAGGTTGTAACCCGGGGGGGTCACTTCCTTATAAGAGGCTAATGGGGATGTGCCGCTGGATGGGGTCGCATTTTCACGACTGGATTGACTAAAATGGGGTCGCATTTTCAATAGAGTTACTAGAATGGGGTCGCACATTTTCGAATTTTTCGGGTGAGAAAATTCTATTAAGTAGGGATTCAAAATGGTCTCGGTTAAAAAGTTCAGAAAGTTGTTGTTTATTAAATGTAACAATCACCTCGCATTACATTCCGTTCTTGAAAGTAGATGCATAAATAGAAAGTGACTTAGTTGGGATCGCGAAAATTACATTTTCCCAAAGAGTGACTAAGATGGGGTCTATAACTGGCCACAAAATAGACTATAATGGGGCAGGGGCTCTGAGAGCCCAGCGGCACATACCCAGCAAAACTTAACCCAAGTACCCCCCCCCCCCCCCCCGGGGGTTGTAAACGGTCTCCCCAAATGAAAGCTGCTGTCAAATATTCGAAGTTGCATGTAACAAGCACCGCAGCGCTTTCCTAAGTAACTACGTTACTCAAAGTATATAAATTTAGGCATGACTTTATTTGTCCACTGTGGAACGAGAAAATTAAATTTAAGCGTTAGCGACCTTTGCGAATTAGGGAAAATCTTTATCTTATCGTTGACGATTTTTCAATGTCTGTCAATCTTTGAAAAATAAAAGTGTTAAAGGCAAACGATCACAAAAAATCGTCAAGATTCTTGAAGATCATGACAAACTCTAAATCAGATTTCTGATTGTAAACTGGAACTCCTCTAATGAATTATTACGACAATCCCAAAAATAGGCACTCGAAGGAGTGCATGTGGTTTCAGCTACCAGAATGAAAAGTTATTACCTGTGTTCGAGTTACCCTTAAAAAGGTCATTGTAAGAAAATGAAAGAGGATCTCTTCAAAGATCAATAAATTATATGTGAGCGTTACATTTACTGTAGGATTTTTGTCTGCTTTATTAACTCCCTTTTTGTGCATTTATGAAAAATTTGCAAATGTGACGAGAGGATTTATAGATATTCAGTTTAATTTGCCTTGCTGATAAAAATATAAAAACCAACGTAGAAAATATTAAGTTCCTTAGTTTCAAGTTCAATAAACTGTAAACATAAGCTGTTGTATTCATTTAGGACCATTTAGGCGTAAACGGTTCCCATAAGATCATAACTGTAATTGAGCGTTGAAGTGTTATTGTAACCTGCGCTAGCCTTTTGTAAAACTGTTATCCACCTGTGTAACTTTTGAAATTAATTAATGTTTCAGGATAAGCTGAGGTTTTATCCAATAGACTTTCAGAAATGATTGTTTTATTCTGTAATCTGTAAGCTTAGGCTTAAATACGAGTCCTTTGTAAGATTTTCCTTTTTTGCATCCTTGGTTATATCTTTGGTTATAGTTGACCCATAGTTTTGGTATCAAACCCTACGTTGGAGCCAAGTTCTGTGTGGTTTTACTGTCTCAGAGAAATTCGCTTGCCGTAAGAGATCTCGGTCCTTCCCGCAGCCAGCGAGTGTTCCCCAGGAGAAAGGCCTTTACCCAAGTGATTTTAAAGAGTTACCCCGTCCGTCCGTGATTCCATTTTGTGAAGGCAAAACCTATTTTCACACAAAGCTGGGGTGTTACTTCAGTAGGTGTATGTTATAATGTTAGCGGGGTTGCAAATTTGTAGGGAGGTTATTTTCCGAGTGAAAAAGGGGGATTTTTAGACTGCCATTATATGGTATCTCTCTTACGATCACACAAGTTTTGTGTATAACTATATATGCGTTATTGACCAAGTGTGAGCGAAGCTCAAGTCCTCCAGGTAGTTTTCAAACTATGATCTGTAGCAAAGTCAGCGACCAAAGGAATTCTAAACATGCGGTCGATTTTAAGGCAGCCAATCAATGCTTGGGGCCTGTGCAACGATTGTAGAATATTGCAGTAAAAAAGTAATGTTGTATAAAATTGAGAGGGGTAAATGAACAGCTCTAGGCAGTGCCAAAATTGTGCAGCGTAATTTGATCGTGTTGTCATATGGGTGAATTTGGTATGCGCTGGAGGATTCGGTTTGTTTGCTGTTATTTCAAAATCCAAAAATGTTTGTCTGTTTGCAAAAACAAAGAAATAATTGTCAAGTTTGTTAGAAATTATCATCCCAGTGCAATAAAACTGTCGATTAGTGCCTCTGGCCAGAGACAGAGTAGGTCGGAATGGATTGAAACTTGAAAAATGTTAGGCTAATATTTTTCAAGTTCTCGCATTTTTGTTTCCAAAATGCGCTAGAACAGATCACGAGTTGTTCATTTCAAGAATTGAGTTGATTTCTTTCCTCTCGTCATTCTAGAATTATTTGGCAGCTGATTGAAGGTCATATTTCATCATTTTTAACAAAAGATATCAAAAAACCCATGATACTTCCCCTTTAATACACAGGGGACAGTAACAGATATGGTTTGGCTCTCCCATGGTTTACATAAGATCGCATGGTGAAGAAATTCCGTGAATCAAGACACACAGATAAACAGACAATAAGCTTTCTTAATTGAAAAAAATTTATTCAGACAGACTTGTGTTCACCCTTAAAAAGCAAATACTAGTAAGTTCAATTTGCGCCTCGAATGAAGCTACATGAAGGAGACCGATCCAAGTACACTGCGAGTCACTAAAGGCTGGCTCTCATATAATCGTTACGATCGCTGCAAAATGCGACCAGCGATCCCAGCGATGATAACGATAGTAACGATTGCTTTGATTCTCATATGATCGCTACGATCGCTAACAAGTCTCTGAGCAGGACGCTCGCGCGCGCTCCTGTAGCAGCGTGTGTTGAATTATGGGATACAAAGTCCAATGTTGTAATGACTTATGGGATATTTCCAGTCGCTACGATTACTACGATCGCAGAAACCAATTCTCATATGGTCGTTTTGATCGCCATGATCGCTACGACCGCGCATGCGTATGCGAGTAAAGAGTCGTTGCTTCTTTACTGGCCTTAAACATATTTTATTTTTAAGTCTTGTTTTTTTTTTTTTTTTACATAAAACCTGTTAAAAATGGCTAAAAGATAAATTAAATTAAAAATGCTTATTGGTAAAAATTGTTAATTAAAAATCCCTCTTATCCCGCATCGGCGTTCTTTGTAGCCGCCATGGCGAAAATCTGTCCCACGTATCTCGATTTGTTTTGAATACTAACTTAACAATGAACAACATACAACAAATTATTATTCCACTATTATGTCAATTCACTAAATAAGCTCAAGAGAACGCGCAAAATATAGGACCGTAATTCACTGTAGTGTCCTGGTTTGACCGGTTTACAACAGAGCGAATACGGACAAAGACATTTCACTGGCTTTCTGTGTTGTTTACGTCATTCGCACGCGCCGAAACCGATGGAGAGATACATAAGGTCGGGTGTATTTCAACACTCTTTCTAGAAAAGAAAAGCTAAAATAACAAAATCTTTTTATAGCGGAGTAATAGATCTCTTATTCGATGGTTTTACATATAATGCCCGCGGACATTTTGCTCATTGCTCGTATTTTTCGTCGCCCCTTCGGGGCTCGGAAAAATACTACTTCACTGGCAAAATATCCGTGCGTATTCTGATATGTAAAACCGGTACCATCGAATAAGATATATATATCCCCTTCTAAGTTAATATAGATAATCAAACTCCTTTTACAAAACAAAATCCCGATGTATGCCTTGGCTCTTGAGAGATTGAACAACGAGACGAACCAGTAACTCAATAAACGGAGGTTCCGACGGTATACGAAACTGAGGACGGGGCGCTTAAGGCGTGCCGTTGGCATTCTTTAATAACCTCATGGATAATTCACCATAGTCCATCCTTTGAATGATGATAGTGATACACGTGCGTTGTGCGCATGCGTTCAAACTCCAGTCCCGTTCCAAACAACGAATCCATTAGTAGCCAGTCCTCGCCTCCCCACGTGTTTTTATGAATGGGAAATCCCCCTGCTCGGTCCCAGTCAGATTTGTACAATCCTATTAACCCGTAGCCGTACACCTGCCAAATTCCCTCCAAATTTGCTGGGTTTGCGCCACATTCCATCTGAACAATGATTGGTGTGTAGACCATACGGCCTTCAATACAGTGCTGCAACGTGAAATAGAACAAAGGTTAGGGTTAAATCCGTGAGCCCCCAAATTAATCATCACACATTCTACGCAGGATTTTAATCGTATTTCTTGTGGGTGTTTTGTTGTTTACACCCTTACGGGAACGTGATTTGTATTGCAAAAGTTACCCATGTAATCTTGTTTCAAACTCCCTGATGAAGTCTGTAGTTATCAGACGAAGCTGATCGTTGCTGGGTTCTGCTCTCTAGTACCTTGTTAAAAAATTGTTAAAAAAATTATCCGTGTCCACACTAAAACGATAGAAAACGCTGATCATTTTCATCAGAAACGAACTCTAGAGTGAAGACATTTTTTCTGGAAATGTGGCAAAGCACTAACATAGAAACGTTGTAACGCGGTTACTCAGGGCGTATCAACATATTTGAACGTTTTAGCGTGAAGAGGAAAAGCCTGCGAAAATGATAATGTGTAAATGTAAAACGAAAACGGGGGCTTCGAAAACGAATCCGTGTCATGTCCACGGAGCTGAACTCATTCTTTTGCTGGGTCACACCCTATTAAAGAGGTCAGTAACGCTACTATCGGGGGTGGGGGGGGGGGGGGGGGGTGTCGAAAGTATTTCGCGTTTGCTTTGGTTTTGCTTTACTGCGTTCTATGATTGGTTGGAAAAGTTCGCGCAAGCCAAACCAAAACCAACCGTGACTTGGTCGCACGCGTTTTCCCGCGCTTGGCGCCGGCTACATGAATTTGCTTCGGATCCTGATTGGTTCATTGCACTGTTTACATCTGCTGTGCTTGGTCAGAGAAATTACTTTGGTTTGGTTTTACGACACTCAGTAGAACCACTCTATAGCAACTTGTAAGACAACTTACTTTTCTAATCATATTGATAAAAGGACTTGCGATATCCAGATGAAGATCCATCATGAATATGATACTTTGCGGGTCTTTCACTAGGTTTATAGCCTCGCTAAATGACCTCGTCCTTGAATACGCACCACTTTGCCTCAGTAACATGTAGTTTGTCAAGGAACTCTGTTTTAAAACTTCTTCCAAGTTGATGTCAGGACTGTTGTAATCAAATATTATTACATGAAGATTGGGGTCGTTTGTTTTTGCGAAGATACTTTCTGCGTTTTTTATAAAATGGTGCACCCATCGTCCCAGATTTTTAGCCGTAGCTACGAGATAAACAGGGGCTGTTGCGTTCCACTGAAAGTCCTTTGGATAATAGAGTTGCTTTGTCCCTTTCGGCATGAACACGTATTCAGATAGCATGACGGACTTGTTGTTTGGTAAATCGTGCAGTTCCGCCTCAATCAGGTATCTATTTCCCCTGTTCTCGTCGGTCTTCCGTTCAACGTTTCTAACTTCCTTTAGTTCAAATTTTCTAAAAGAGAAGGATGATAAGGAATTCGTTAAATAAAGCCAAAAAATACTGCGAAAGCCGCTGTTAAGCTCTCCTTGAAGAGGCTACGTCATGGGCATGTTTTCGAGTCAAATTAAACCCGCTAAAATGTGCGCAAACATCTTTCGTCTCCTTTACTTCACGCGGTACAGGGGCGCCAAATGTTGTCTCCTCTGTTCATAAATACTTTCATGGTCATATTTTCGTAAGCTAACGCACAGTATGAACTTTTCTTTATGCAATTTAAGCAGTTGCGAAAAGAAAGCCTGAAATGAAAATATTAAGGCTTGAACCCGTTGAAGTCCGAATTTTTTCAGGCTTTCTTTGCGCAACCGCTTAAGTTGCGTACTGACTGCGAGGATCGTTCTTCTATCTTTCACCTGCAGTTCAAATATAGTTTTCATATATTCATGTTCACAGAATGATTTGTTCGGATATTTGAGCTGAAAATTTTAGTCGCCAGTGTTTTAGGAAACGCAATCTTATTTCCCGAATTTACGAGCACTTGTCGGCTTTACTCCGCATTTTTATCGAGATATTTGCCCCTCCGAAACGAAAGGAATTAGTTTCCAGTGATACGAAATTTTGTGTTGACATTTTGCCGGAGAAAACCCGAATTTTTGAGGTGATCTGAAAATTAAAAGCCTGTTCCAAACATCGCGCTACTGCCGTACCGAACTAAATTAAAGAATAGTTCGGCAGGCTGAATTAAGGCCCCGTTTATATGGAGAAAAGTTGTCCAGGGAAAGAGGGTCACCCTCCCAGCCGAGTCAACTTCAGCGAGCGTTTATATGAGAAAAAAGTTTATCCCTTTGCCCGAGCCAACAGCGCTCGCGCATGCTCTGATTGTCTCGCCTTGACGGGGTAGACCTGGCTAGGCAAAGCAAAGTGTTTATATGGAGAAAAGTTAACCCGGCTAGGAGGGTGACCCTACCATCGAAAAAAGGTGACCCGGCTAGGCGGGTCACCCTTCCAGCCGAGCCAACTTTTTGTTTCTCATGTAAACAGTTCGCCAAGTTTTTGTAAGGAAATGTAGGAAAGTTGGCTCGCCCAGGGTAGCTCGGGTAGGCAAGTGACCCTTCTACTCGGGACAAATTTGCTCCATATAAACGGGGCCTAAGTTCGGCACGACTATTTAGCACGGCAGGCGCTGTCGTGCCGCACGGCAGTAGCGTGACTTGGTTTCAAACAGCGTGCTATTGCCGTGCCAAACTAAATTCACAAATTATTTTAATGTATTTTGGGTTAATTTGCTCAGTACGCATTTCTATATTTTAGAATTTGACGCGACTGAATTAAATTCGACGTTTGAAACCACTGCCGTGCCACTGCCGGGTCAAATTAATTTAAGTTCGGCACGGCAGTAGCACGACGTTTATAACAGGCCTCAAGGTCTTCAACACACCCCGGGCAACACACATACATTACAATGACTGTACAGGTTAAGCTTTTTAAATGAATTATCTTTTCAGTCTGAAATGTCAGCCGTCTCCTCCCCCTAACCCATAGGGGCCGCGCCCCCTGTGTGTTAGGGGGAGGAGACGGCTGACATTTCAGACTAATAGGCTATTTCCGAGTTGCTGCGAACCTCATTATGAAAGCGAGGCTAAGTGCAAAAGCTTTTCATACGAAAATTAGTTTTGTTTGCATATGAATGAAAACTAATTTTCATAACAGAAACTTTGCACGTAGCCTCTCTTTCATAATGAGGTTCATAGCAACTTGGAAATGGAAATTAGGAAATATATAGTTGTGCTCGAGACGTGAACACAACCAAAAATGCTGCCGTGACCGCAATGTGACCCGTGACCGAAGAACGGCAACAGCCAGGTCCAGACTACTCTGCGCGCTTTCTTGTTTTCATACCGTGTAGGTACGAAAATTTTGCGGGAGTTTTATTTTGCGATTGGCGATTTTTTGTGGATTGCGGGAACAAATTTTTGCGGTTCGATATGACTGAAATTTCTGCTGGGGACTAATTTTTGCGATGCTCTATTTAAGCGGCAGAATATTTAAGTGAAAAAACCTTAATGTATTTTCAGCTTTTAAAGAAACCTTAATATTTTCATTTTTTATTGCACGGTATGTTGAGTCACAGTTCACTCTATATATCAGAGACATGTCACTGTAATATGTACCTTACTGCGCAAAGGGACTGAACAACAACAAAACAAAACAAAAAGCCTACCCTCACCATGCACAGCCAACCACTGTTTCGTTAATACGATTTGCCACGACTGGTATTACAGTACCGGTATATTGTTTAATAAGAAAGCAGTATCAGAATGTTTGAATTGCCGTAGCTGAAACCTTTCTAGGCATACAGAGGCGCTTTCGAGTGAAACATGTAGCTAGTATACAAGTTTGAGACCTAACTGGGAGCGGCCGGCTAAAATGCAAAACTATGCCCTACTGTAACGCAATGAGACAGGCTCGGTCGATATAAATAAAAACACTCTTGTTCAGTTGAACTTCTGCACTTCTGTGCAGGCCGCCGCAGAAGGGCCACTAGAACATGGTTGGTCTGCTGCACGATTCGAGTCTGTGCGTTCCTTCAGATGATCCATTCGTGCCAATCTAATGTACTGAATTGCTTTACTTTTGACAGCTCTAGTTACTTTTTTCAATGGAAAATCATGTTAATTGCGTTCGACGAAGGAAGAACGTTTCCTAATCTTCTGGGTTGCCTGTTATCGCGTAGGTTCCCTGTGCAAGCAAGCGAAAGCCCACCCGTGTTTTTTCGTTCCATCCATGGTTCACCTTTTCGGCGCCACTGATTTTGAATGACGTCAAAATTTGGTTGCGCAAAGCATTCTGCCTCGGACTGACTCGCTCGTGCTTCGCTGGAGTTTGTGTAAAGCGGCCAACAGACTGTGTTCGCCTCACAACTCAAGTTTAGAGGTTTTGTTTCTTTCACTCTTCGACGAACAAGGACATATACGGGATGATTTGCGATGAACAATACGGTAGCACACAGTTTTTCTCTCTCTGAACTCATGAGGTTTCTATAATACTTTTTTATGCTTGTACATGTACAAGGGTTTCAATATGCTATAAATTTATAGATCGGAACATTCAAAATGTTTATCGCTTCATAGCGGTGGGATTTTCGCGTAGAGGAAGCTTACATCCAAAATGTTTATTGCTTCATAGCAGCGAAGTTTTCGCGTAGAGTATCAAAAATATCTTTCCTGTTGCAAGTAAAGAGTAGTAGCAAGTAAAAGCAAATAGTGCACCGTCTCAGTAACATTTTCATCTCTCTGAATTCTTGAGGTTTTGAGCAATAGATTTTTATACTTGTGTCTGAGATCAAGACTGTCAATATGCTAATTAGATCCCAACCTGAAAGATGTTTATCGCTTCCTAGAGGCGGAAATTTCGCGTAAAGTATAAAAAATACCTTTCTAGTAGCTAATAAATAGTAAGATAGGCCTTATCACGGTTTTCGACGCCATTTTGACGAGTAGGCAAACAGGCTTGAAATAACAGTGTTTGTATGGAAATCCGATGTCAAATAATTTTCATAACATATCGCTTCTGAAAATTTCATGAATTGGAAACGTTTGGCACTAGGAAGAGGATTTTAAGAAAAAAAATTGAGGGATGTAGCTGTGACAGAAAGTGTCCAGTCGTGTTTTGAACTTTCCATACATTTCCCTGTATTTTTTCCCGCGAACTATTTTTAGCAGCAGTTCACGGCTGGTTCGCTATACAGACAAATGTATGGAAAGTTCAAAACACGACTGGACGCTTTCTGTTACAGCTACATCCCTCAAATTTTGTTCTTAAAAATCCTTTTTCTAGTGCCAAAAGTTTCCAATTCATGAATTTTTCAGAAGCGATGTTTTATGAAAATTATTTGACATCGGATTTCCATACAAACACTGTTATTTCAAGCCTGTTTGCCTACCCGTCAAAATGGCGTCGAAAACCGTGATAAGGCCTATTTAGTAGCAAATGGACATATATAGTCGATCGCCTGCAGTAGTATTTTTATTTCCAGTGTGTTAGATTTTTATGCTTGTACACGCGCATTTAGACTACGAGTAGTCCCCCATTTTTCCTCGGGGACGCGAGCGCGCGCGAAAATCACCCCACGCGAGAACACACTATCCCTGAGGAAAAATGGGGGACTACTCGTAGTCTAACGCGCAGTTGGTTATCTGAGATCAAGACTTTCAATACCTAATTAGATCCCCACATTCAAAATGTTTATTCCTTCATAGCAGCAGGATTTTCGCGTAGCGTATAAGAAATACCTTAAAGTCTTGCTGTTAGTATAAAATAGTAGTAGCAAGTCGGTAGAAATAAAAGTATACCGTGTTGTGTACGTTCTTCAATGATTAAAGACGTTACGAAAATATTTTGCAAATGTCATGCAGCCTTAATTATAATTTTTCTCTGTCAGATCTGTCACGTACTCGGGTTTGCCCCTAATCTCGTAGCTTCAGGGTGAAAGAGTGAAATAATCCCTCGTGCTCCAGATGTTTCTTCACCCTCAAAAATAAGATTTTTATTTGCCCATTAACTTTGCTCTATTCAGGCTGGGTAACCAGCAGTAAAACTGTGGTTATTAATTTGGAAAGGAAACTTCAAATATTCTGTGAAGATGATGATTATTGCAAATAAAGAAAAGTTGCATAAAGAGTAAAACGAACGAAATAAGTCAAATTAAAACGAACAGGAAAGCGCCCACCATACCTAAGTTTTGTCCTATGTAAGGAATCGAACGCACTCCAATAATCTGTGATTACTTCTAGTATTATTATTTTTTGTCCACTGTACATCGCCCAGTGGCACAAGTCTATTAAAACCGAAAAAAAAAAAAAAAAAAACAAAGTCTGTTAAAACCGGAGTTTTTAATTTGACTGAAGGGAGTTAATTTTTGCAGGTGTTCAGTTTTTCTGTGGGAGCAAATTTTTGCGGATGGAGGTCAATCCGTAGTTTCTGCTACAGTAGGCCACATTTGTGGAACAGCCTTCCATCTAACGTCAGAGCCATGCATTAGATCTTTTACTAATTGCCCCCGCAGGGTTTTGGCCCAGACGGCCAAAACCCGAGGAGGCACATTAGGACTCCCCGCGTATAGGGTATAGAATTTCGGTGTGTCGAGAAAAAATCTCGATTTTGGAGAAAACGGTTCGCAAAGGATTGCCCAAAAAGTTCGCAAAGGATTGCCGAATCTTCGCTGGGGGTGAATGAGGATTTGAATAAACAAGCGAAGAATGCTGGGAACGGAGTCTTCACCACAAGGTTTGCCAGTGCTGAAGGTAAGTCATAAGTGCTTATAGCTTTATAGATCATTCGGTTAAAGTCAAAATTGTGGAAACAAGCATCGCTCATCGAGGTCTTTGAAGAGTAGACTCGCACAAATTTATATATTGTTCATCGATCTTTGACCGTAAGACACGGTCACACCGGTCAGTGTAAAATGCAGACTGCAGACTGCAGACTGGGGGTAAAATGCAGACTCGGGGTAAAATGCAGACTAAATTATAAAGACTATCTTTTTAAAGTTACAGTCAATCCAGGTCATGCGTAAACAGTAATTCCAAGAATGAAATGAACATTCGAATTACTCTTTGTAATGTCCGACGTGTGAATGAAATGTTGGACATCTCTCTGGAAATCGTTCCGAAAAAGACGCATTAACTGAAAAAAAGATTCAAAATACTTGGGAAACAATTGTTATTCTTGAAATATTCAATTTTGCAATGTAAAGAAAAATTCATAGCTTTATACTGTCAATAAGCTAGGGAAATTTATACGGGAACTCTGAAATCTCGTTGACGATTTTGAAAACTGACATGTAAATTTCAAAACTCCGTTCAAATTTCAAAAATATCATTCACGCGTGACCTGGGTTGACTGTAAAACACTCGAAGTGATTTTGGTCTGTATAGAAAGCTAATAAGTAAGTGTAGAATTCCAAAAAGATATATGTAGCGTTGTTAGCGAAAAAGGAATTTGAGGCTTGCGAAAAGAACTTAGGATTTCATTGCGTGACTTTTGGGGACGGCGCCCTACTTGTTCCAATACTTTCAAAAATTATTTCTCCAAGAATTCGCTTCGAAATAAAGAGAAAAACCGCTCAACAAGATATTTAAATGTTTTAGTTTTGAAAAAAAAATGCATTTGACGATGTGCTTTCGAAATATATCGGTGAATTTAAAGTGCGCGGATGGATGTACCGTCCGCCTTGAATTAATTACGTTGTAAACAAACCGAGTACAGAAAACTCAAAAATTCGTATCTCGGTAAATATATGTCCTATCGAGCTCATTTTTGTCTCTATAGAAAGCTGAGTAAATGTAGAATTCAAATATGAAAAGATTTCTGTTGCGCAGATAACGAGGAAGGAATTTAGCGCTTGCGAAAAAATCGTAGAAAATGAAAACAGTTCTCACGGTTTAAAATGAATGAACACTTTCCGGGATACAACCTGCCCAACCGAACAAAATTTAATTTTATTTAGTCTGCATTTTACCCCTCGTCTGCAGTGTTCAGTCTGCATTTTACGCAAAAAACAACATACCCTGTACAAAGCATCACACCATAAAAAAAAAAAGCGGGGGCAGCTTTAGTGAGAACTATTACTAGTTTTAGAAATGAGATAGATCGCCAATTGTCCTCCTCGACCCTAATAACGGCTGCGAAGGAGACTAACTCCCACACGGCAAACATGTAAATCAGTTTTAATTTTAAATTTTTATCTTGTAACTGACGTTTTTACCGTGTCTAAATAAAGTTTATGTATGTATGTATGTATGTATGTATGTATGTAATCCGCAAAATCTGCAAAAATTAGAATCCGCAAATTTTTCATGCTTGGCGCGAGTCACCATTAAAACGTTGGTTTCAACGTGACAACTCTAGCGTGTCGGCAGCACATGAGAACAGCCAGCTTAAAACTGAGTGAAATATGTTTTAATAATTCATACTTACCCTGGGTTTGCCTTCTTGAGCGACGACATGAAAAGATCAACAACTTCAAACGCTTCCGCTTCGTCCAGCGGAAAAATCCAGTTTTTCTGATCTCGAAGGTTTGGATGCTCGGGAAAAGGAAAAATAAACGTATGAACAACGTGATAGGTGACAGCATCATACGTTGGCACTTGGTGATTCACCGTATAGCTGGGAATGTATTCATAATACGGCAATACATCTTTTATATCGTCGTGTGCTATGTAAATTATCTCCCTTCTACTGTTGAAATACGGCTTTTGATGCCTTCTTGAAGCGCACGCAGGAGAAACCGGCAACTGATCATCGTAGATTTTTAAATCATCTTTCAAACCATTGCAGTTAGAAGATAGAACACTTCCGTTGATGATTTCAAACATGGAATTTGTCGGCGATTTCCACAGAACTTGTAATTTGTTTACTTTGTGTACACAGGTTGCCACGACTTCAATATAATACGTCTCTCCCGCTTTCAAATCAATACCACTTGACAATTGAGAATCCATCTTTGCCGGCGTTACGTTTTCACTACGGTATACAATCCTTGTACTTAACCGCTTCTCGTTTTCACTGAGCCAGATTTCTGCAGAGCAAAATTTAACCATGAAAATATACAAACCCGATTCCTTCGGGGTGATAAATCCAAAAAGTCGAAATCCGTCCGCCTTCGTTTCTTTGTCATGAGCGTCAACCATTGTCATGTTTATGCAGCTCCTTTTGTCCGGCGCTTTCGGGAACATGGGATAATTACACAGAGTGTTTAAATCTTTCGCGCAAGTTTCAAACCAAAGATGTAAGTTCAAAGTTCCAGACGTCCTGGGCATTGCCGTTCTAACGGGCACGCTCGTCGATAATGGAGTTGAAGACAGAGAGGGCCTTCTTTTGAAAATCAATTTTAAGCTTGCACGGTTTGTAAAAGTTAAATAAAACATGATCTGTGAAAACACAAGTAATAGTATTCCGACCTTGATAGCTAGCTTCTGTTTCCAGAAAAAGGCGAAAGGCGAGGATAAACATTGAGATGCAGTCATATTAATAGGTCGGAATCGTATAGTAGGTTAGCCAGTATCGAGTAACATTTACCTTCTTATATCTTAATACGTTTTATCCATATCTTCTTAAAAGCAAATAACAAGAAAAGGTTGTCAAGGTCACCCACAAATGAACGCTGGTGATAAGTTTACATGGCTCATTCTTTTGAGAGCGAAATCGTTTCCAAGACAGCCGTGGTACCACGGTTTCGTTTGGCGTTCGATCTCCTCCGTTGCATCGAACTTTCAGGAGCTCTTAATGAATTGTAAGGCAGTTCAGACGTCCGTACGTATTTGTGATGTATTTGTGTGTTGAAGAACTCAATACAAACTCAGTCTTCGGGTCCAGTTTGTATCCATTTCTTCGTGAGAATGTTCCGTGAGAATTCTAATTTTCACGGGCGCCATATTGCTATTTATACTTGCTCCTGATTGGTCAGAATCGAAGTGTTTGCGAAGTACACTTGTGGAATGCGGACTGCGGACTGGGTATGAAGCATGGACTGGGGACCAGGGACTGGGTATAGATAAAATAATGAGGATCGACCCTGTAAACATAAAATATTGCTTTATCTCGGCAAAGCACCTGGATTTTCAAATACGTCGCGCTGCTTATCGGTTTCAACGCCATTTAACATTTTCAAGAGCAAAGAAAATGTTGAATCAATGTTAATGAAAGTTCAAACCAATTTAAATTTGATTCACTGGCACACTTTCAACAAGCCTACAGCATTTTTTTACGCTTTCAACAATGTAGAACGACCTGTTCAAACGCTCCCGACATGTTGGCATGTCAACATGAAGGCATGTTGAAGGAAATGGTCTCTTAATTAAAAATATTTCCATGGCTTCGGCAGAGATACGTTGTCAGTGATAAGAAACCGTTGGTATGGAAACGATTTATCGGTGATCTGTTCTCTCTGTGGAAAAGACGAAATCAACATATTTATTGAACAAGCATTTTACAGACATCATCCCACCATAAAATTTAAGGCCGAGATTTCTGACAAAGAAATAACTTTTCTAACCCCTTAGACAAAGGGCGTGTCTTAAAATTTGAGAGATTCTCTTTTAAGGAGTTCGCTCTCAGTTGGCTTGAAACGAGTGCGCAAATCTAGAAAAAAATCGACTCGATTTCGAATCTATTACCTTTTTGTACGCAACTGTGTACACCCTAACAATTTTATTCCAAAAGTGCTAAAGGAAATTTCATTTCCCGACAGGAAGTCGGCTCTACAACAGAAAGACATTGCCCTTTGTCACGCAATACAATCCATCCGTGCTCAATCTCAAACATGTCCTTATGGAAAACGAGGACTTTAAGAAGGACAGCCTTTGCTCAGAGAAATCTAATATCCACTAGGAGAGACAGGTCCTTAAAAGATGTGCTTGTTAGAGAAAAACTATAAAGAAACGGTCTTGACTATCACGCAAATATAGGAGTCCGTTTTAGGTCTGACACATGATAATTTAAGAGCGACTTTGTACTTCAGTAACTCCTAAAACCTCTTATGAAGGATTTCTTTTCATTATTGTATGTATTGCTATTCCAGAATAGGGTCAATCGAACGCAACCTCAGAGTAGCTTCAGCAGCCCTAAAGATCGCGGCGTCTGGCGGAGAGGAGTTTCAGTGTGTTAACGTTGCTTTTCAGCGTCCAGGCACCGTGCCCAGCAAGATCGAGCAGGGACCAACACACTCAATTTGCATCAAACTGACATGGAACTTTATTAAAAATTCACATATACAATCTCTTACCCAGAGTCCTCAGTGTCCAGAGCCTGGGGACTCTGGGTACGAGATTGTTCAATATACATCGTGGAAATTTGGTACAATATATAGCGTAGCAGTGAATTCATCAAGTTATAGAAATGGTGATCTGGCTCAATTTCTTCTTTTCGTATATATTACATGCAGGAGTCAAAATTTCACGACGGCACGCTCGATGAAGGTTGTGCCTCTTCAGTGAGGAGCTGATCAGCGGTTTCCACCAATCTGCTCAGGTAAAACGGCCCAACTTTAACAGCGTTCAACACATCTTCGATTTCTGCTTGGCTGCAAACACAAATCATGACATTAGCTAGATTAGATCTAAATATATGTACGCGTTCGTCTTCAAGTATACGAAATGAAGTGAACACAGTATAAGTAGTGCTAAGTGCACCCATGAATTTCCTACTGAGCGTTAGCCCTAGTAAGGAAATTGGAGATCACACGAGGTAAAGGAATATCTTTGGCCTTAATGGGTACCGAACATGCCACGTCCGGATTTGATTTGAGCTACGAGGCCAGACGGTACCATAGTCGTGGGTGGTTATTGTGGTAATTGCGGGAATGAGACAACACTCATTATTAAAAACTGGATCATTGTATAATGCAAATACAGGGTTTTGATTGGCTTAGCGTCCATGGTATATGAGCAATTATACCATGCCCGAGAAGTAGCGACCATAAATTGTTTTCTGGTTGTTCTTGAAAAGGAAATCAGCAAGGCCTACTAATATTACTTGATTGTTTTTAATAAAACAATTATTCCACTCGCGCTTGTTGGATATGAGATGATTACAGCCAACTCGGCGCTACGCACCTCGTTGGCTATCTATCATCTCATATCCAACGCGCGCTCGTGGAATAATTGTTAAGTATACCGAACATAATGTAGTCCACTTATTTAGCTATTCAGTGAAGTTATCGCCTTCATTGAAAGAAATGCTTTGCTTTGCACGCTTTGTCTCACAACCTACCCTAATTAGGTCGAGCACAAGTTCACCCATCAATAAAATATTGAAGCCAAAAATATAAAAATAGTACAGTACGGTGGATTGATTAACACATTACTGGGCAGACGTGATGACTTTGTTCTTGTGCATTCGGAAATTCCTATTCATCTATAGCGAACCTCCACTCTGACAACAAATGGATGGTAAATTGTTGGGAATAGTGTCTAAATTCTAAATTTTAGTTTAAAAAGTAGAAATAACATTCAAGTGTGCTAAAAATTAGATATGATCGTCGCCTATTTTCGCTTTTAAATTTCCCGGGCGCCGCCAAATTGGATTTTATGACGTCATACGGTTGCCGCTAATGTCAGTAAGCAGAAGGTCTTTTGTGTGAAATAATTGAGCAACCGTTTTACGTCATGAAAACCAAGATGGCCGCTTTCGGGAAATTTAAAAGGAATTAGGTGATAATAAATCCTGTTCTGTCCGACACAAAAACCTTATTTCCATGTTTTCCAACCAGATTTGAAATGAGATTGTATTTTCAACAATTTTAACGTTAACTTATTTCAAGAGTGGAGGTCTCCTTTAACACTTTCACGGCGGTACAAACCTGTAGCGGCCAATCTGCGGTGACACCGTAAATGCAACACCTTCTGGGTACTTCTCCAAGTCGAACTGTATATCCAGCACAAACCTTACAAATGTCATCAAACTAGAAAACTCTACGACGAGTCTGAAAACAAAAGCATCATAACCAATGAATTGACCCCTCAGCTTCTACACTCTCCCTACTAGTACAAAATTGAAGTACTTTCTTAGATCTTTCACCTGCATGAGACAATTGAAACACCAGCTCATTTGACTTGGAAGTTTGAGGCTCATTTACGTATTTGACATTAGAGAGATCAGAGAGATTTAGCATCGTGTATACGTGAAACGCGAATGGCAAAAATGACCACGTGACCACGATTTTCTCGCCATTTTTCGCGTTTGCCGGTTGTCGTTTCTACGTGAAAACAGGCTATTTCTCGTTTGCCGTCTACGTAAGAACTACATTAGTATTTCTTCCTTTTTTTCTTATTTTTTCTTTGGGTTTTACGGCACTCAATTGGAGACCGCTCTAAAGAGGCGAGAGACGAAAAGCCACTTGTAAGTTCAATAACAAGGAAAGAGCATACCCGTTTTCTTTGAAGGAAGTCAAATGCGATAAATAAATTCTGTACACCTCGTGTCCAACAGCTTTTGACTTGAATATCAACCATGACACGTCCTCTAAGACCTAAAGAATGAACCAGAAACAACATCTGAGCCATATTTTTCTACGGTGCTGTTTATTACGCTTTAAAAGGTGATTCTAAAGTTTGAGTCTGTGGATGACGGAATCTCAAAGAGTGACCATTCAATTGAAAGTTACCGAGGCGGGAGAGCAGAACTTTCCTGTGGTGCTGTTTACTACGCTGTACAAGATGGTTCTAAATTTTGAGTCTGTGGATGAAATCCTAAAGTGTGACCATTCAAATGAAGGCTACTGAGTAGTGCTTTCCTGTGGTGCTGTTTATTATGCCGTACAAGATGGTTTTACATTTTGAGTCTGTGGATGAAAACCTGCAGTGTGACCATTCAAATGAAAGCTACTTAGCAGTGCTTTCCCGTGGTACTGTTTAATATCCTGTATAAGATAGTTCTAACCTTTCTGTCCGTGGACAAAACTCTAAAAGTGTGCATTTACATGAAAGAGATAAGGCATGTCATTTGAAGTGTCGTTCGTTATATTACCTAAAGCGGTTCTACGTTTGCGACCATCTTAATAAACTATTGATGAGTAAAATCAAGTGAGGTGAACAAACCTTAGTCAAGCCCGCTTTAGTAGGACACAGCTGAGTGAGTGTTTCCGAACTGACAGACTGATTCAAAAGGGTATGAACTCTCCTTTGGTAACTATTCACTTGCTCTGCAAGGCAAAGGAAATCAAAACGTATAAACGCAAAAAACAAAAACAAAAACAAAAAAACAAAAAACATTTCAATTATTTCTTTGTGAACTTTAATTCTCGGCCCCACTAGCACTTGTGCGATAAACACTGCCGAGGGTAAATAAAGGTTATTGTTTTTTTATTATTATTTTTTAAGGGTTCAAACGGGCTGGCAATAGAAAGCTCAAGACAAAAAGCGTGTTAGTGACAGTCAACGCAGATTCGATTTCTAGTACAAGCAGCCTTCGAACGCTATTGGTTTCCTAAAATTCCAGACTTTTCCGTAACTTTTCATGACCATGTGTGACAAAATCGATGACGATCGAAATCGTGAAATGTCGCACATCTGTCACTCCAGGCCTTTGACATCTCAAAGATGATAGGCTTTTTGTAAAGCTGTGAGTTTACCAGCAAGTAACTTTATGATTTATTAAAAAAGTTTTAAGTTTTTTTTAACGTGAAGTGTGTCACATACACTCGATTGCAAAAACGTTGACACCTAAAAAGCATAAACCGTAAACGATGAGACCCAACGGATCTGTGGGTAGTGTTTAAAAATTGGTCCTTGTTGGCCTACTTGGAAACTTCAAGGAAAGCTTAGACAGTTTCCATCATTCACCACGTGCAACTAATTTTGGTTATCAACCGTCGCACAAGAAGAGAATATCATGCAAATAAATTTAGTACACTTATACCCATAAAACCATTGGGTCTCATCGTTCACGGTTTATGCTTTTTAGGTGTCAACGTTTTTGCAATCGAGTGTATTCAAACAGTAAACAAGGACACACAGTTCAGATCAGTCTCCAAATACTTCACTTAAAAAACTTGAAACTTCTTTAGCAAATCACAAAATGATTTAGTAGTCTCAGACTTACAAAAGACTTATCGCCCTTGAACCCTTCAAGTGAAAACCTTATCTTCAGCGAACTTTTCTTCTCCTTCTTCTTATTTATTTTTGTAACGTTTGACCTCAGTTAAGTTACATACCTGGCGCAGCGTAGTTCAGCTGAATACTTTCTACTTTCTGGTCCCAAGAATTTTTCGTACCTGAAAAAAGAGAAGATTTCAAGCAACTGCAGTAAGGAAAACCTTGAATTAATTACTAAGGCTATAAAAAGAGCAAATGAAGCAAGCAAAGCTCCGTCATCAGCCAGTCACCCATTGATATGCCAGTGAATAAGTAAGCCATGCAGTCAGTCAATCGGTCCGTCAGCCAGCCAGTAACTCTGTCTCTTAGACAGCCAGCCAGCTAACCAATAAGTCAGGCAGTCAGTCTGTCTGACAGTCAAGTCAGTTAGTCACTCATTCAGTCAGTCAATCAGTCAGCCAGCCAGTCAATAAGGTCAGTCAGTCAGTCAGCCAGCCAGTAACCCTGTCTGTCAGTCAGCCAGCCAGCCAGCCAGCTAGCCAATAAGCCAGGCAGTCAGTCTGTCAGACAGCCAAGTCAGTTAGTCAGTCATTCAGTCAGTCAATCAGTCAATAAGGTCAGTCAGTCAGTCAATAACTCTGTCCGTCAGTCAGCCAGCCAGCTAGCCAATAAGTCAGTCAGTCGGTCAGGCAGTCAGTCTGTCAGCCAAGTCAGTCAGTCGGCCACTCAGTCATTCAGTGTGTCAGCTCCTCAGTCCGTCTGCCAGCCAGCCACCCAGATTGGCGGTCAGTCAGCCACTCAGTCAGTGAATTAGTAACTATTACATTCCCTCTTTGGACTTACCCGCACCAGCAGGTAGTGGACCGAACAAAACCAGTAGTTCCACTGTGTCGTTAAAGAACGTAAATTTAGCATGTGTCTCATCCCACTCTTCCAGCGTCCATTCCGCTAGGCTAATTGAACAAGAGAAAGTTTATTGATCCTGAGCAATTCACTAATAGCATGGAAATCACAGAAGTAGTGCAGTTCAAGCGTGAATAGTTCTGTTAGAAATAAAAAGGATTTCTCTTACGCCGTCTTACTTCCAACATTAGGGCCGTTTATACGAGACAAATTAAGCCGCGACTTAAATAAACCGTGAAGTACGTGAAAATGTGTTTTTTATACAAAGGCTTGGCTTAGCTAAACGGAGACCTAAACGCCATTTTCGACGCATTTATACAAGGTTTGAAGTTTAAGCTTTAATATAGAACAATGTGTGACATTTTTTGTCCCAGTTGAAAGTCAGTTATCTCTGAAAAATGCCTAGTTACCCCAAGTTTTCTTTTTGGACCGCAACGGCCTTACTAAGACCTGTATAAACTGTATAAAAATACCGTTGTATCAGAGCGGTTTTCAAGTAATTTCGCGTTTGTTTTGGTTTTGCATTACTACGCTCTGTGATTGGTTGACAAAACTCGCGCCACTTTCTCAACCAATGGGAATCCAAACCAAAACCAATCGTGTTTTGGCCGCACGCGTTTTCCCGCGCTTGGCGCCAGTTACATGTATTTGCTTCGAATTCTGATTGGCTCGTTGTGTTGTTTACATCTGCTGCGATTGGCCAGAGTAATAACTTTGGTTTCGGTTTTACGACACTCAATTGGAAACCGCTCTGGTAGCACCGTCCTTAAGAAATATAAATTTCTCAGACCATCCTGAGATGCGCAGAACGTATGCGCAGTAAAAATAGGAGGCACTGTCCTTATTAATACATGTACCTTTCTATGAGTTCAAACTTTACCCTTAGAGGATCATCTGGTTTTAGCTCCTGGGAGAAAGAAACAGAAAGCAAAAGTCAGGAAAAGATTGGAAAAAAAAAAAATGAAGTTACATGTCGTATCATTTCTTCTCAAACTCACTAATAATCCAACAAGCCAAAACAAAGCAAATCACTACCGTGAAGGAGGTTAATAAATGTGATCTTAATTATCATTGAATTTTGTGAACTTTTGGTTCGAATTTCTCCAAGAATTATCAGTAGTTTGAAAAGCTTTATCAAACACTTGAGAGAGTGTTTCCTCCTACATGTATTAACAAACACCTCGAAGTTGGTAAAAAATCTCAGCTGCGCCTCGTTTTTCCAACTTACTTCTCCAATCTCGGTGTTTGGAAATCGGAGGAAACACTCTTCCTCGCGTTTGATATATTACATGAACAATAACAAAGACTCCTTTTGTGGTCACCAACCTCTTGCTGTTGTTTAATCAATTGAAGTGCCTCTTCCTTCTCGTGTATTGTTCGCTTAAGCTCTTCTTTTCTCTTCTCAAGCTCTTGGTTTTCACTGCGTTTGAGGTATAAAAAACACAGTAATTAAGGACGCTGCCTCCTAATATAGAAGTATTTTTGCACAGTTTATAAGTATGCGGGGAAAGCAGCTCTTAGTATGGGCCACTGGAAACCAGGAAGAAAATTGGGGTAGCGGGGGAATTTTTAGAGATAATTAAGCAACAATTATACTAAAAAGCAGTAAAATACAAAGCAATGTATGGCGTTTTTGTTTCCAGATTGAAGCTATATTATCTCTGAAAAAATGCATGGTTACCCAAAATTTTCTTTTTAAAGACCAAGAGCACTTGCTTAGTTTTGCTTTCTCCTCATACAGTCAAACCTGTATATAACGGTCACCCTTGGGAAATGGCCAGGTGACCGTTGTATACAGGGTGACCGCTGTACACAGGTTTCTTTTTAACTCCCCCAGAAGTCAATAAATAGCATTTTTATGTACAAATTATCACTCAGTTTACGTTTTAGTGACAATAACGAGTAACAGCAACGCAATAATCAGGATAAAAAAGGCCTATAAAATGTCCGTGGCGTACTTTTACGGAGGTGCAGTATACTCATCTAAGTTTCCTTGTAGGAAAAGCTTTTAACGTAATTATGGATTTTAAAAAAATCGGTTATAGTTTTCTGATATTTCGGCGCTCGAAGCTTGATTTCATGTAGTATGTCATTGACTTTACTTAGTGTAAAATAAAAAAAAAATAGTGTGAAAGAAAGTTCTTCATGTCGTACTGAGCAAAGTCTTTCAGCTGCTTTGCAAGCCCGACTGCCTGTGCTACTGTCTTATTCATCAAGGTCAAGTTCTGTGGCATCGCTGCCTCTCCTTCGCGTCTCAGGGGGGCCAGCTGCAATTTCACCATCTTGGCCATCAAAGAGATCGTTCGGACCTCCTCCCTCCAGTTGGGGTTAGAGTCATCGATATATCCCTTGCATTATTCGTTAATCGTAACCCAATTTCGTGACCGTTATATACAGGTAGAAGATAATGAAATTGTGCATTCAGGAAGTTTAAAGGGTGACCGCGTCCGTTATATACAGGTGACCGCTTTATGCAGGTCAACTTAACAGTAAATATAAGGGACGATTTTTGGGAAGTTGTTCAGTGACCGTTATACACAGGCTGACCGCTATATACAGGGCCGTTATATACAGGTTTGACTGTAGTTTTAAACCGTGTAAAAATATCCCTGTATTAGAAGGCACCATCCATAGGAAACCCGAGTATCTCGAGACGCGCAGAACGCATGTGCAGCAACAAAAGTAGGCAGCGTCTTTAAATCACTCAGTGATGGTGCCTAGTCATATTTATATGCAAACGCTTGATTTGGACTGGGTATGTGTGTGTCTGTTTGCTCAGTAGATACCTTGCAATCACGTGGGTGTCCAGTTAAAGCTCACCAATATTATGTGAAAACAAGTCTTCATGTCCAAAATCATGTGACCCCAAGTAAAAATAAACAAACAAACAATTGAACAAATGCCAATGGCCACTTGCGTTGATTAAAAAAAAAAAAACCCTTAAATTTTGAACTGTCATTCTAAAACTCATTAATAATTCATCAAGAGAAAACAAAGAAAACGACTACTGTGACCGTGGTTTGGAAATGTGTTCCTAATTACAATTAAATTTTACAAACTTTAGCCTTGGATTTCTCCAAGAATTGTTGATTATTTGAGAAGCCATATCAAACACTTGAAAGTGTGTTTTATCAGATATCCAAAGACCGCAAAGTCGTTTTTTTTTTTTTTTTTTTAAAAACTCGGCTGCACCTTGTTTTCTCAACCCACTTCTCAGTGTTTGGATATCTGATGAAACACGCTTTCTTGTGTTTGATATATTACATCCAACATCTCGGTCTCTTTATGCATGTAAGCATACACAAGACTTAGATGTTCGCGAGGACTCTTCCTCATTATCAAACTTCTCTTCTTGACTGCTTGAAAATAACTAAGAGTTGCCTAATATCAAAGAACAAATTCTCCTATCTTGTACTCATACTTTCCTTATAAAAGTACTGGGGAGACATTATTAAAATATCAAGAAAATTCACTTTGGGTGATCATATCCTTAATTCTCATGACCTCAGGGATTGACTAAGCATTGATATTACAAGGAGAAATTTGATGTTGATCACTGTTAGGGCTGATTTGTAGCAGGTACTCACCTCTGGAGGCTGGATCGTTTACTTTCTTTTTCAACAAGTTCTGTTAGGAAATAGAAGATAGTCATTTGAAATGATAAGTTCAAACAAACAAACAAACAAACAAAACAAAATTGAACACAATTTTACTGAGCCCCACCAAAAATTATTATGGCACAGTTTGCTCAAAGGCAAAAAGCTCCGAGTGCACTGAGAGATCAACTGAATTTTCTAAAAAAAGAAAGGTTTTAGAAATTTTTCCAAAACAAACGTAACCTGCCAGCGAGTGGAAACTAGTTTCCGGTTTTCTGGCCGCATGAGAATAGGGCGAGCTTCACTTGTTTAGCTCACCCTATTCTCGCATGGCCAGAAAACCGGAAACTAGTTTTTGCCTTCTGGAAACACTTTCCATGCAGGCTCAGGCAAAAGTAAAACGTTTGCTATAGTTCACCCTGTTCACTCTTATTCAAAGCATCCATCATGGCCTGTATCTCCTCCGTCATCTTCGCCTGTTTCTCAAGTTTCTAATAAAAGGAAAAATTCAATCAGCAGTTAGGCTTCACTCTCCACATGACTGTTGCTTATATGTGGTTTCTATAGTTTAACAGTATGATGGTAATTTTTTTTTCTGTATACGAATATTTGGTGTTATCAACAGAGTTGATCAATTTGGACACTGTAAAGAGATTCGAGTGCGGTCGCCTCGTTTAAGAGCTAATTTGATGTGTTGCCATGCTGTCTCTCCCACTTTGAAGTTTTCCTTAGAAATTGCTCTGACGAGGGGCTAACGCTCGAAATGTCAGTACTCCACTCTCTTTACGGTGGCAACTTTGTGGGCTTTCAGCATATTAAGGAATTGCAAGGCACATTCTAACTGCGAATAATTTCTCGCGCCATTAGCACGCTCGCAAATTGAAAACATGTGTTTCTTGATGCTGAAGAGTTTTCAATACAATAAGTCCATGTAAAGTTTCGTGTGTCGTTTTGCATACCTTCTCACTCTTTTCAAGACATAATTCAACGTCATTTATCTTTTTGTCCAAGTCTCCATCCACTGTGAGAAACAAAATAAAAAGGAAAGTATTGAAAGCGCAAAATATAAGAAAATTAATGCGTATGAAAAGCAGGTGAAAGATTAAATGGATGAAGGATCATGTTAAGTTAGGATCACAACCCAGGCAGTGGCAAAGAGAAAGCCTGTTTCGAGCCCTACAAGCAGGGGGATGGTGCAGTGGTGAGAGCACTTGCCTCCCACCAATGTGGCCCGGGTTCAATTCCCGGACTCGGCATCATATGTGGGTTGAGTTTATTGTTGGTTCTCGTCCTTGCTCCGAGAGGTTTTTCTCCGGGTACTCCAGTTTTCCCCCCTCGTCAAAAACCAACATTTCCAAATTCCAATTTGATCTGGAATCTGAGGGCCACAGGTTTGTCAGTCATAATGACTGTTTAGTGTCACCCTTGTTAACCAAAGTCCTATTATTTATTATTCATTTAATAACAATAATAAGACACTACTGGACACCCTAAATTTAATTAAGACACTGACTGTATTAATTCTTACTTTTGTCAAGGAGTTTAAAACAGTCATCAACCATTGAGAGAGATTCCTCAACAATATGAACATCAGCAGCAACGCTTTGATGGTTTTCCTGTTAAGTTTGAAAGAAATGGATGTTATATTGTAAGCCTGGTGAATGAATGACAGAGGTATTTTTCAGTTAGTTACATGGCCTGCATACACGGAAAAAAGAAAATACGAGTTTTTCCCAACTAGAGTCAAATCGATTACTAGATCGGATACTCTACTACTGAGCTACAGGAGATTCGAGGGTGCTTGGCCCTTAACCCCTAACAGTGATCAGCATCAAATTTCTCCTTGTAATATCAAAGCTTATTCAACACCTGAGGTCATGAGAATTAAGGATGTGATCACCCAAGGTGAATTTTCTTGATGTTTTAATAATGTCTCCCCAATTCTTTTATAAGGAAAGTATGGGGACAAGATAGGAGAATTTGTTCTTTGATATTAGGGGTAGTTAAAGGGTTAAACTAGGTTCATGTGACAAAGATCCTGTCACTCATTAACATTTAAATCCTAGCAGTATGCAGGATGTTTGTCACAAGAACCTATACCCCATTCACACCGAGGCTTCAACAAGTTTAAAAGCTGTTTAGTTAAACAGAGTTTCAAATTCTTTCCTTCATAAAAGCTGCTTTCGGATTTTTGTCGGCTACAGATTTAGCACAAATGAAAGCATAAGTTAAAGTTTACTTGAATCCTATGTCAAAGCCAATGGTTCAGCTTTCTGTCACCAATTTTCATTTTGTTAAACCTGGTTTAATTAAGCATGTTTTGTAGGTGTGAATGGGGCTTTAGTTTAATGCGAGTCTCCTGTAGCTCACTCAGTGGTATAGTAACCGAACTAGTAATCAGAAAGTCATGAATAGGTTCGACTCTTGTTAAGAAAACTTGGATTTCATTTTTCAGAGTATGCCTTTGTCCCTGACTGATATACCTCTGTCGATATTTATTTTGATAATAACAACTACAATCACCTACAGACAATCTAAATCAGTACTGTTTTAACAGAAAATTGGCTTTTGGACAAGCTTTTCTCGCCTTTGTTTTCTTTAATTCGTCCCCCTGTAAAAGCCTAGTTTCATTATCACTGATTGCCAATAAAAGTACTCAGCCCAGTAAACACTACAAATAGTACAAGTACTAACAGTTACTGCAAAATATTACAAGTCAGGATATTTGAATCCTGTTTCCTCTCCTCTCAAATAATTGTTGCTTCATTATCTCTGAAAAATGCAGAGTTACCCCCCCTTTTCTTTTCGGATTCAAATACCCCTTGCTAAATCTGCTTTTCCTGCATTGTCATAAGCCATGCAAAAGTATGTGACATGACACTTCATGTCCCTTTCGGTACCAGGACTGTCATTAAGTTTTCAGCCACATGTGACATCAAGCTTCTCAGTCGCCCGTAACAATCGCGTTTAAAATTTCAGAGTAAAATGACCCTTCAACCATCAAGATCAGCCATAACATTAAGGTTCTTTCAAGGGACTACTCAGCTATAACAGCCTATTGATCTGCTCGCCACTGACAAATCACGATATTTTGCTCAACTTCATCCAATAATTGTTAGTTTTGGGTTACGACGTCACGATATTTTGCTCAACTTCATCCAATAATTGTTAGTTTTGGGTTACGGCCCTTAATGACAGCTCTGAGAAGGACAGAAACTTTTAAGAATTCCTTTTTTGTTCAGGTTTCATCGCTTGCTACCAATGGAATGAATTTGCCTGGAGTTGAACACCTTGTCAGTCTTCCATAAGAACTTGATTGCCTTCTTTTATCATAAATTTGATGTAAATGTTTCATTGTAATTAACTTCATTTTATTAGAGACCATCTACCACATATTAAGCGGTTTATTCCAAGGAATCTTATATTCTGTTTTAAACTGACCTCAGATTCATTCGATTGTCTTGCACAATGTAATGCAATTTCATTAAATATACTAAAAACAAAAAAATCTAATATGGTTGGTAGAAAACAAGTCAAGTCAACAAACCTTCAGGTTAGATAGTACTTTTTTGTTCAGTTGATGTTTTCCCTCTTTCCATTCCCGCGCAGCCATTTTGTCACATGCAGAACGGAGTCGGCGAGCGTCAGTTCGCATGGCCAAAACCTGGATGCAAAACACAAACACAAAATTACCAAGTTCATCTTAACTTGAATGACAGAACATTTTAGTGACAGAAAATTACAAACAATCTAGTAAGTGAGACATTATTATCAGATTAGTTGTAGAATTATCTTAGAATGTGTTTTTTGTTAGAAAAACCCTGCTTGCAGAGGTTTCTTTCTGGCCAGTCTTTTAGCATGTACAAAGTCGTTTGCCTCTCTTGTACAAGCCGACTACCCGAAATACAAGAGCCGTGAACGACTTTGTACATGCTAAAAGACTTGCCAGAAAAAAACCCCTGCTAGCAGGGTATGTTAGAAATCACAAATTTTTTCTTAACATATTCATTTTCTGTCAACAGTCATCATGAATATGCAACAAAATGGAATCTTTAAAAGAAGAATGGTTTTAGAAAAATGCATTGGTGCTGACAGTACGAAAATACGAACTTGAAAATGCAAATAATTATGTAGATGGCAGAAATTTATGCAAACTTTGGACATGTGCTATAAAATTTACAAGTTTGCAAGTAAAGGATTGGATTATTTTCATGTTTATTTATTTATTTATTTTATATGTACAGCAGTGAAACAATAGCCAACTGGATAGTGATATCTCCAGCAGGCTAATCAGTGGTTTGCAGCAACTGTATGTTTAACGAGGATAAATAAAAACCAGCTCCGTATAAACAAGTGACGGGAAAATGGTCATGTGGATGCAGAACAAAACAAAACAAACAAAGATGGGTTGTTAAATATGGTATCTCTAATGCTGATTTTCAAACTAACATTTCCGGTAGGTTGTTTCAGTATGTCCAACCATTTCTGCTAACTTCCTATACTTTGTGTTTGTTTTTTGTTTTGTTTGATCATGATGTGTAAACATTCTTTTTTTATGCATTGTAAACAGCATAAGCTCTCTAGATGAGCCCTTTGTACTCTTAGAGCAAGTGTTGATTGAAATAAATATTGTTTCTAAAAAAAGAACATTTCCTCCAGTGAAAACAAACAGTTTAGAAAATAAATCCATAATGGCAAGGCCCTAATTACCTCTTGCTTGGTAGCAGATTGCGCTTCCATAAATACCCTAGGGTTTGACGCATTTAGCTCCATCTCCTGTTGCTTAACTTTTTCTTTCATCCTAATGACAATAATAAAAATTAGCATTGATTTTACTTTACCTTTCAACAACATGCGGACTCTGAAGTTCAAGATTCAACCAACAATTACCTCTTTTCACTGCAGTCAATCACTCCAGCTGACCTCTTAGAAAATAATAACATTTTTGTCTCAACGGGGTCGAAAGATCATGTTCGTGCAATGTGATTAGTGGTTGTCAATGCACTTTGTCAGCCTATGTATTTTTGCGGTCAGCCAGTTGTTACTGTAATTGTGATTGACGGCAGTAAAACATGGTCGTTAGTTGGAGTTCAAGCTCAGAGTCTGTATGTTAGTTAATGAAAGGCGTAGTAAAAACTGAAACACAAAAGGCTACCATCATCATCATAATTATTCTTTATTTAAACATCTCGTCATATCATTAAAAACAAGTGGTCATGCAGCCATGTGAAAAAAAAAAACTACATGATACATGCTCTCCGTTAGCTATGCTATACGCAGACTGCATATTTCTGTTATTAATATAGAGATATAAATATTAAATAAAGTTGCTGTACAGTTGTTGTATAAAGTTGTCGTAATGATACTTCGCTAATTATATTTAGTGTAAACTATTAATAATAAACTACTTGATATGTCTTATCTCTTCAGGGATCTGACTTGTTCCGTAAGAAACAGATGCAAAGTGTAATTCAGGCTGAGTGGTTTTCTTGTCTGCTTAAAGACTTTTCTTTTCTAAATGAATCACTCACTCAGCAATTTGTGATTCAACAACTTCAATTGCTTCTTCATAACACGCCACTTTGGGTGCTGTCACCAGTGAAGACACAATCTTATCTTTTGGAGTTTGAGTTGAATTTATCTGGAAAGAAAAGTATCAGAAGATATACAACAGTGTTCAAAGCAAGCTGACAAAAGAAAAGAGTGCATGCTCACAAGGGATTTTTGGCAATAACTCGAAGTAATTATGTAAATAATAATTAAAAACATGTTAATTCTTTCAACTGAATTGTGCATTTCCCTTATCTATAAACGTGCTAAAAGAAAAACAAAACGGCAAAATTAGACTCTTGTAATTCTGACCTCATGTATGTTACACCAAAATGGCGGGATGAATGAGCGTGCTTGTTATCTAAGGTGCGTTAACTCCCCCCCCTCCCAACCCATGCTAGTGTAATCCCTAGCACATTATGTCAGTTTTCGTAAGAAGTTAACTGTTTACAGGCTGTACTACTGTATGTAGTTCCATTTACACCGGTTACACAGAGACAATTTAGAGAAATGTTTCTGGTCAGGTGAGCTTGACAAGTCAGCATTACAACTCACCGGAACGAAAGGTGCAATACTCCTGCGTGTGTTAACCTCTGTTATAAAAACAATTTCTGTAATATCAAGGAACTCCTTCAAGGTAATGGGTCTCCTGTAAATGAAATTAAAATTAAATGAATGTTAAACGTAGTTGAAGCTTTTGCCCAACATTATATTATTCAATATACATTAGGAGGTCTTATCCTTTGCTCGGGTTGTCTTGTCAAGCTACCTGTAGCTCACATGGCCGAAGCTTGGGGCGACCTACACCATTTGTAATGCTTACATGGTTGGCCAAGAGATCAGAAGTATGAACAACAGAACAATGCTCCCAACCCCAAAAAACATTGATACAGCTGCAGGTTTTCAGGGTACAGTGAAAACAGGGCTTTGAAGGGTGCGGGTCTACTGGAAGCTTAACCCAGTTTCTGTAGTATGTGACAGAAGCAACTACATGTAGGAGTATTGTTACCCTCCCTCCTCTATGGATGGGATGTTTGTCCACCACTCAGTCTTATCCCCAGCAGTACAATGTATGCTAACAAAACCCAATTTAATACACCAGGCCCAAGTTGTTCAAAGAGCGGTTAAGTTGCTATCCAATGGATAAAATGCATTGATTGGAGCACATTTTATCCACTGGATAGCAACTTATCTGCTGGACATTTGAACAACTGGGGCCAGGACGGAGAGAGACAATGTGGAGCAAAATTAAAGTAACAGCTATCCATGGAGTGAATCGGAATCGTTATTTTGAGGTTATACATTAGCAGTTACAATGTTATCATAAACTTTGGTTTTATCTAAGGGTCACAATGACAGGAAGTGAGTGCTCTCACCACTGTGCCTTCCCTGCTTCCCACTCCTATGCTCACATTTTGAACATAAATTATACTCAAAAGACAGCCACTTACCGTGCACCATTCTGGCTTTCTTCTACTTCTGTCGTATTCCCATCTTCTGCTTCTTCAATAATTGACAACGTTTTCTTGTCAAAGTTGCTCGCAACTTGCTCATCAGGTAAGCTAGTCAGTCCAGTATCATGGCCCGAGATCAGTACATCTCCATCAGTCTGCTCAAGGAAGTTTTCCATTTTATACATGCTACACTGAATGTTCTCCTCATCATTAAAGCTTGCTGCCACTTCTGTATTTGGTTCTTCTAGAGATTCTGGCATTTTCTGACTCTGCAAATCTTGTGTTGTGTTCACTGCTTCCCCAATAACTGACAACTTTCTCAGGTTAAACTCACTCACAACTTGCTCGTCAGGTAAGTTAGTCAGTCCAGTGACATGGCTGGATTTCATGTATTTGTCACCCTGCTCATGAAAGCTTTCCATTTTCAGCGCGCTGCCCTCAGTTTCCTTGTTTAAACAGGTTGTTGACAGCTCTAACTTTGATTCTTCTAACTGTTCTGGCATTTCCTCACTCTGTAAAACTTGTGTTGTGTTCAATGCTGTGCTGTCACTTTCTCTGTGGGCAGCAGCTTCTTGACTCCTCGTCAGATTCAAGGTTGCACTCACACTATCGCTTGCAATTTCTTTGAATGGTGATTTGACTATTCCTTGGCCATAGTAAGATGTAAAATCCATGTCAACAGGCTCGTAGGTACTCTTCCGTTTTGCCCTCTGGAATGTGTTGTCAAGAAGCCCAAAGCTACGACATGTTGTCATTTCTACATCATCATCAAGCCTAGACTTCTCTTGATGATGTGTTCCATTCCAATCATCACCAGGCGTACTTGCTGTGGAACTTTTTATACGTGTAACATCACCTACTGTCTGCTTTGCAAGACTGGTATTTTTAATTGCACTAGAAGAAACTTCTTTTTCTTGACCACTTGAAGGCTTTAAGTTGAAAGACAGGTAGAAAGATTCAATTTTTCTCCTTTCTTTGACATCAGTAGGTGATGACTGTTGTGCAGGTCCTTGGATGCTTTTTGTTTTCTCTTCATCTTCCATGAATCTGTCCTGGCTATGACAAGGTTTTAACTCCAACTTTGTTTCATCTGGCTGTCGTTGTACTCTCTGACTTGGCAGTTCCTGTGCTCTGTTTGAAGCCATGTTGTCATCAACTCTGTTACTTTCCACACTTCTAGTAGCATTGAAGGTTTCTTTTGTGTCACTGCCTGGAACTTGCTTACCGGGTGATCTGCTCAGCCCTGGGCCATAGCAAGATGTCACGTCTATGTCAGCAACCTCATAGATGCTTCTCCGTTTTGATTTCTGCATGCTGCTGTCAAGAACTTGAAAGTTGTGACAGGATGTGAACTCCAGATTATCATCATCATTTTGTTGAGTTCCACTCCAACCATCACTCAAAGCCTGAAGTTCTGTGGTCTTGCCTGGGGACTCACTCATCAGGGTTCTAGAACAACCAGTGTTTGTAATGTTATCTACTGAAGAAGGCTTTGATTCCACAAAATCTTTCTGTGCTGGCATTCTATCAGTCAGTCTCCCATTGTGTCCAGGTATATAGCTGCCAAGATCTATCTCATCACATATTTCGTCACTGTTTGAACCTGCATCGGTACTTCTTCGTCCACAGAGAGACCTCAAAGAAACTGAGGAATCTACTTTGTTTGAGCCACCACTGGGCAATGCATCTTGCATGGTCTGCTGTGTTGAATATGGAAAACTTGAAAAGGCATCTTGTCCTCTACAAATTGTGAAATCCAATGAGTTGGCATTTCCTGTATGGGCAGCAAATACCACTGTCTGGTCTGCACCTGTGGTGAAGGATTGTTTATTTGGTAAGATACCGCTTCCGTAACAGTTTGTTATATCAAGCTGATCATGCCGCTCCTGAAGAGCCTGGTCTTCTGTAGCAAAACTATTTTTAGCAGCATTCAACTTTGCAGTTTCGGAAGGTTGACACAAGGTGATGTCCATTTCTCCATCCATCTCACTACTGACACTTGGCACACGTGAACTTCCTTCTTTAGCTTGACGGAGAGACCTTAAGAATGCTGAGGAATCCATCTTGCTTGCAGCAGCAGTGGGTGTCTCATCTTGCCAGGCATGCAATCTCGAATCTGGAAATGCTGTGAAGTCTTCTTGTCCTTGACAAACAGTGAAATCTAATGAGTCAATGTTTTCTGACTCAGTGTTAAATACCATGGTCTGATCTATGCCTTCAACCAAGGACTGCTTAACTGGTAAAATACCACCACCATAACAGCTTGTTATGTCCAGATCAGCTGTTTGTCCAGGAAGCCCAAGTGCGTGGTAATCTGCTGTGTGGCCCCTGACTGTATTAGATGCCTCCATACTGGGCAAATTGTATGTGCTGTAGGCAGCAGCTCCTGGATTGCCTCTAAGGTGCAAGGCTCTTTCATTTATAACTTGTTTTTCTGATGACTTGATCAGTTCATGACCAAAGCAAGATGTAACATCCATGTCAGCAGATTCAAAAATGCTCCTTCGTTTTGTTCTCTGTGCACTGTTGTCATGAACTCGATAGCTATGACAGGTTGTCAGCTCTACGTTGTCATCAAACTGTGACTCCTGTTGCAGTGTTCCACTCAAACCAACACTCTGTGTCCTCGCCACAGAACTCTTTGTGTCTGTGATCTCACCTAATGGCTGCCTCTGACTGCTACTCCTAATCCCACTAGAAACTTCATTTCCTTGAAAACTTGAAGGCTTTGATTTCAAAGACACCACAAAGGATCTGTTCTCCATTTCACTGCTTTCTTTAGGACTGGAAGGTGTAATTACATTGTCTTGAAAACTCAGCGACTTTGATTTTAAAGACATGAGGAAAGATTTGCTGTTCCTTTTTTGTGTATTTTCCTCTGAGACGAAAGGTGTAATGTCAACGCCTGGAAAACTTGCAGGCCTTGATTTCAGAGACATGAGGGAAGATTTGCCGTCCATTTTTGTGCTTTCTTCAGAGCTGGAAAGTGAAAGTTCATTTCCTTGAAAACTTGAATGCTTTGATTTCAAATACATGGGGAAAGATATGCTGTCCCTTTTGCCATTTTCTTCCAAGTTGGTACATGAAGGTGACGACAGTGGTGCATTGGGAAAATCACGAAAAAATACTTCCTGCTGTGAACATGTTACATCCAGCTCAACACCTTCGTCACCACCAAAGATCCTTGTCTGATCCCCTGGTTCATTGTTTGCGGCAGCATTTTGAAACAACTGATCTGAATAATTATAACATGTTGTATATTCCATTTCTTCAAGCTGTTGCCTTGGATAGGTACTTGTCCTTTCAATGTTGAAGTAAGGTTCAGCACTAGCAATTCCACCATGACACACACTGACGTCTAGAGGCTCGGTGCTCTGGATTTCTTTTTGCATCACAGTTTGTAGTACGACACCTCTGCCATAGTTGATCATGCTGTCTTCACTAGCTTCACTTATTTGGCTGAAATGCACCTCAGGCATATTCTAAACGAAAGTGATTTATCAATAACGGTTTGTTAAGATAGACAGGCAAATTAAACTACATGTAAACGATAAAAACCAAAGTTTTGGTGTCATCATGATGCCACCATTATTTATTAGACATGAAAGACCTGTTCTGAATGTGTGAAAGCATTTGCATAGTTTTTTTTTTTAATAAATTTTTGCACTTTTTCTTATGTTAATTTTAGCACCTGAACACTGCTTTAAATACATGTACTTGTCACAATTTACATTTTGTCCACAAGTTACCTTCAGTTGACAAAAGTCATTTGAAGTTTAAAAACAAATGATTGTATCGAATAGACAGTGAACCAGACTCCAAAGCTTCATAAAAAGTACTACAACTGGACAGATCAGGTTCATCATCAGTAAATGAAAGTTGGAGTTGAATCAGTCTTTCCAATAATTATTATTTCAAGATAGATTACTAACCCCACAAGGAAAATCATCTCAAGAAACATGATCATTTTGAAATGCAGAGTGTAAACAACAGTGAAAGAAAACAGGCAGATATTTTCAAAACATTTTCAAAGGATCAATGAGCAGTAAATAAACATCTAGCATATAACATTATGTGATTCAAATTTATCAATCGCCAAAAATTACATAATTTGCGATCATAAATATTATTATAATGATAGTTATTTTGTGCTTGTCATGTACATGGCATAATGTGTAGTCTAGCTAGGATATATTATTTTTGTATTAATTTTTTTTTCAAATTACCTGCATATGAGGTGGATGACTTACCTGAAGTTCAACTTTGTACTCTTGATTGTGGTCTTCCTGAATATCCCCTTTCAGTAGGGAATCTAAACCTGAAATGCAATCAATTATCAGGTCAGGGTATCTTGCAACAGGACTTCAAGAAAAAAATTAATTCCCATAAGTCCATGAATAAGCACCCCCTCATATGGCCAAAACTTGAAATAAGCACCCCCTACCCTATCTGTTGTTTTGCTGGTTGCAAAATGAGACAACAAAGGTTTATCAATAGGGTAATAGTTGTGTTTGTTGGTTGTCATTTTGAGCAAAAAAGTTGATCTGGTCTTCACTTAATATTACCACAATTCACACACTAAGTGTGCTGCTGTTAGAACTATGCAAGTTATGTTGATGTTTATGCACTGTAAATCAGGGATTTTGTTAAGTACTTGATTAGGAGGGGCCAAATATAACTTAGCAGGGACCACATGGTTGATTTGCTCTAAACCTTTTGTATACCATGTAAAAATAGCTGGGATGAAGCATAAAATAGGCAAGTAATGGTCCCTGTGTCCCTGCTCTAACAATAACCCTGTGTAAATGTTCGTTAAATATTACAAAAAATCACAGACAACATAATTGACCTCTGGTCACAATTCAGGAAAAATGCAGTGCCCCACCTCCCGCTTTATCCTAAGTTTGAAATAAACGGGGACTGCTTATTCATTAAGGATTTATAGTAGGGCTGTTCTATATATCTTGTGGGTACCCACTATCAATTTTTTTCTAGATTTCAGTAGCCCATACTAAGATAATTATGCTTTTCCTACATATATAGTCATGAACTGTGCAAAAATACTTCTTTATTAGGAGGCACCGTCCTTAACTGAGACTCAGTTTGGCCTGCATTAGATCTGACTACATGTAGAATAAACACAAGCCCAGAAATGACTAAATGATATTGCTCCAGCCGACCTTTAGCTGCACCATGGGGTATTTGAACAACTCGTTTGTGTCGGCTGTGAGGCATTTGAACAACTCGTTTGTGCCGGCTGTGGGGCATTTACAAGGGGATTGATACTGCTGGAATGAATGATGCATTGAGTTTCAGTTCAGTTGGGGGAGCAGGGATGGCACAGTGGTGAGAGTACTCGCCTCCCACCAATGTGGCACTAGTTCAATTCCCGGACTCGGTGTCATATGTGGGTTGAGTTTGTTATTGGTTCTCGTCTCTGCTCCGAGAGGTTTTTCTCCGGGTACTCTGGTTTTCCCCTCTCCTCAAAAACCAACATTTCCAAATTCCAATTAGATCTGGATTATTGTCAAGCAGTTTATCACGAGCCTCTGGTTCGGGAGACTGCGCAAGCACTCCCCGTGTTATTGACATTAAATTTGATGATGATGATGATTATTATTATAATTATTATCCAAGTGGGACATACCTTTTATAGACTCTGCTGGCTCTTTATATTCACTGCTAAAAAAAGACAAGTTAATGAAATTGGATGCATGTGCTTGATTCCGAGTGTGTAAAATAGTAATTCCATATTATTACTAATTAGAGCATTTGAGTTAAGTTCATGAATCCTATTTTGGACAAAAAAAAATCAACCTAAAGTAGACAAGAGGTAATTTCCTGCTTAAAATTAAATTTTAGGCTGAAAAGTTGGCTTGTTTTATGCAATTTTCTCAGGTCTGGGACTTCCTCCGGAGTCCAAGTGTGGACTTGTTTCTTTCTTACTTATAGCCAATATTTATACAGGGTTGGTTCAATTCAGCAAGCTTGGTTTTAAATGGAGCACTGTGGCATATGCTGTTAACAACAACATTTAGTAAGTTTAACTATAAAATATAAAACAATAATACAGAATGTAAAAATCAGAAATGTCACCTTTGAGATGCATTGATTGGTAATTGAAGATTATCTGTAAAAGGTTTCATCAATGAAAGTATTAATAAATTAGTCAGTAGCAACGGCAAGACAGTTCAACTGTCAAAAATGTGGAATACCATTTTGATAATTAAAATTTTTACAAGATAGAAGAGAGCTTCATGCGTAGCAAAACAAAACAGAAATAACATCAATTTCTATGCTTACTTTTCTCGACCTCTTTTTTCCAGGCAGATTGCCAATCTTCAACGAAGAATTCCCTGAAAAATTGAGACTAACATTTAACAATAAAGAATTCACTACAAGTCAGTTGAGGGTTACAGTGAAATGATTACTGTGGCGGTGCCTTATAATTATCTGGTTTTTAAACAAGTCAAGAGCAAATGACCCAGGTGAAAATCTGACAGGGAAAAAAGGATAACTTTTGGATTGAATGAACATTGAAAAAGCATCCTTTTTACACCCAAGGTGGTAACTCATGTTTTTTGAAATACTGTACACTGTACATGGGGGAATGAAAAAAGGAGCGTATAATTCTTTTTATTTGGAGGTGTGAATGCTTTGATTTTCTGTCAAAGAAGAGGTGGTTCACACTCACAACAGCTGAGGAAAATCTCCTTCCTTGGGCAACCCTTAGGGACAGACCTTGGGGTACAAAATCCATTGAGCCAAAATACCCAGCTTAACTAGTTGAAGTGCAAATGATATGCATGGATAAAACAGAAATTTTCCAGAACAAATGGACAACCTTATGGAAGTACTCCACTTTTTCAGTTCCAACTGGTCGTAATGGAAATGAACCTTCCATTTGTACACAATTTCATTTTGTTGTCTTAATTCTAGCGCCATCATGTACAGGGTTTGTACTCTTTTGAGCTTTCGAAATTCCATGACTTTCCATGACTTTTCCATGACTTCTCCAAGTTTTCCATGACTTAAATTTGACCATTTTCTTGGAAATCATCTTTCATTTTGGGTATGTTTTTACTATTTTCTTTGCAAAAATCTTAATTTATTTTGTACTTTTTAATAAACATCACTTTCCATGACTTTCCATGACCCACATCTAAATTCCACGACTTTCCAGGCCTGGAAAATGAAATTCTAAAATTCCATGACTTTCCTGGTTTTCTACGACCTGTACGCATCCTGATGTATGCAAGACAGAGAATGCAAGTTTGGAATGAATGGGTCGAAGAAAAGTGTTTCCATTTGACATGGAAAGTTTCAGAAAAATTTTCAACTGAAAATTTCGGCTTAATGGAAAGTACCCTTGTACATATTCCCATGGCTTGTGTTGACCTGAGTGAGAATAATGTTAGCATCAAGTTAAGTTTTTGGAGATAAAGCATAAAAAAAATTGAATAAATATTTACTCACTTGACTTCATTTTTCTTAGCAAAACTAACTCTTCGTCCAGATGATTGCCTAGACTTTTTTGATTTGCTTCTGTAATATCAAGTGAAAAAAGAGTCACATTCAAATTAAGTCACCACTTTATAATGCAAAAAGTAGAAACTAGAGCTACATTCAAAAGTTGGACTCGAGCCTAAGTGGCCCACACAGCCGGACCTTAACCCCATTTCTGTAGCATGAAGCAACTAGAAGTACAGTATTGCTACTTCCCCCTGGATGGGATAATAATATTAGCTATTTGCTTGATATCATTATTGTTGTATCAACTGATAAATGGTGGTACAGTTAATCCCTCAAAGTTTAAATGCTGGAAACTGGTGCCAGTTAGTAACAGTATTCTTATATTAATAATAATGAACACCTGTTCTCATTATCTAGTGAATTTGGATCCAAGTCTTCCAGAGCGCCACCTTTCGAGGGAGATTTTGTCGCCTTCAGTATCTATAAAAGTAATTGATATACACAATACAACATTAGGTTAAGTTAGACTCCAGCTAATGCTGGTCTGGGGCAGTTGGGCAGTCATGCACATTTAGTTTCTCATACAGGGTTTTGCAGGGCTGACGTGCATTGTGTTGCAGCTCTGTGAGGAAGTGCAGTTGCTTTGAGCATTAAATCTGCTTGTGGCGTGCTTTTGCTCCCTCTCCCCCCCTTCCCTTCTGTTGGTCATGGTAAGTATGTGGGTTGGTAAGTATCTCCACTAATTCTGTTGTTAGTGTGACGGTGCCTGGGTGGTTGCCGCTGTCAGGGTTGGCATGGATACCTGCATGCTCTGCTCTTTGCTCATATCTCACCTGGCACCACCTTTCTCTTAGGCACCTTCCCCAAGCTCATCTATTGGAGATGAGTTTAAATGCGACTAAATGTAATTTATTAAACTTCACATCTTCTAGAATAAATGTACTGCTTTAAATGCATGTAACCTGAAGCTCCCAAAAGTCTCACATTTATAAGCTTACATGTAAACTTACACCAAATCAATAATCATGATGAGAAATTTTTTATTAAGTGGCAAGATTTCCACACAGGCCCTTACATAATTAAGCATATATTTTGACTCAAACTCTATTCATGCTCGTTCTTTGTGTAAGAGGGTTAGTATGACAGTGATACATGTATTGTTAATGTATGTAGCCTGAGTATGAAGGCCTGATACTCAGGCTATAATGTATGGGCTGTGGGGAAATCTTTTGGGAATTCTTATTCCTTCATAATATTTTTGAAACAACAATACCTTTGCCAACAAGGAAAATTTTTTGCAAAACTTGTGGCAACATAAAAATATAATTCCCTGATTTTTTACTGTTTTGAAGGAATAATCGAGTTTCACTGACTTGATGCAAACATTCCCTGACCTTGAACTTCAAAGCTTAATTAAGTTTTTATTGTAATTACTTCCCTTCTCAATTTCCATGTTGACTTACCGAAGATCGGCGGCCAGAAGACTTCCTTTTACCTCCAATTGTGATTCTTAAAGTGAAAATGTTTAAAGATTCTGTTCATGTTAAATTTTTATTACACTTCAACGCTGTAAATTAACTTGTAGGATCAATAAGCTTATTGTATATCATTTCATATCGATCAAATATGCAATGCCATTCAGCAACATGAATCAAGAGTTCTCTAAAATATAAGTGCAATATTTCTATACAGAACTCGACCTTCAGAATACATCACGTATATAACTTATATCTGCCTAACAATTGTGGAAGCCATTTCAAAGTATATATAAAAGCTTGCTAACATTTACAGCTAAAACTGATTATATACAAAAATCTTTCATTGCAAACTTCTTTGCTTACCTATTCTCAGAATCGTCTGATACGGCAAGAGCCTCCATTTTAGCACTTCACCCTTTCAAGAAAAAGCTATCCACGGCATTAAAACGGCGAAATATACAAGAGATTTGCAATAAACTGGACGCAAACTATAAAAGTTCTCAAATACATCAACGGTCAAACAACAAAGAGTCAAATTTTAGCGCCAAGATGAGGACGCGACTCACGCGCATACTGCCCTTACCATGCCGCGCATCAAATGTATCGCGGGTTCATAAATTCATACATCCAACATGGCGGACGATTATTGCATCTTGGTTAGAAGATGCAACTCCGATTCAAGCTGCTGCAGTGTTGTTTTAGATAGCGATAATGGTATTATATTAACAGTTGCGTCTTTAGTCGCTGATTTATTTCCTAGAATTGAAAGAAGACGTCCATTCAGCCCAGATTGCTCCCTACTTTCACAAGATGATTTCGCGGCGACGTCCCCGACTGGTCGAATTGCAGTGGAAGTTGTTGTTCAGAGGAGCAAAGAAAAAGCATTCACAACGCTCCAAGGCTACGTGGTTTTACTTTGGAGAGATGAGGGTTTGCAGAGGATCGCAGAGCGTATTTTTCCATCATCGGAGTGGATGTTCGAATCATCCATTCCAGCTTCTGATAACCAACTAAAGCCAAACCAGTTGATGGGTGAAGAAACTGCAACCGAACAACATCAAGACGAAGCCTGTACACATCAAAGTGTGTTGTCCGATTTTCTCCTAATTCATGTGGAGAATCTCAACGAATACTTGTCCTGCAAACCTCTAAATTTATCAACATTTAGTAACTGCGGTGAGATTCCAAAGAAAGGAGACAGTGTACTTGTAGTAGGTACCCCGTTTGGGTGCGAATGCCCTCCTGTATTCTATAACAGTGTCTCTAAGGGGATTGTATCGAACATAATAGGAGCCAATAACGAGCTAATAATCACTGATGCTCGCTGCATCCCGGGCTGTGAGGGATGTACAATGTATATCAAGAGTTCACAACCTGGATCAATGAAGCATGGTTTAATGCCTTATGGTGTTATTCTGGCGCCATTTTGTTGGAGAAATGGGGAGTGGATCGGCATCACTGTAGCATGCTCACTGGGCTACCTCCTGCAGAATTTAAGGAAACTCATAATCACAAAATTTCGAGTTATACCTCAAAATTTGCAAGTGTTATTGAGTGTGTTAAACCTGAAGACTGCGTCACAGTATCAACCAGTTGACATTGGTGAAGTTGAGAAAGCAACTCAAGACAGGAATTCATTTGTCATTCATTCCCGTTTCGGCAATTTGAGTGCTTGCAACATTCTAGAGACGGCATTTGCTAGTGTTGTCATGGTTCAATATGGAAGGACTTGGGGATCTGGCATTGTGATAGATGCTGACAAAGGTCTCCTAGTAACTTGCAGTCATGTGATTCGAGGACACGAAGCCTCTTTAATGGTGACAGACAACAAAAGCGGCACTCAGTACTTGAGTAGAATGACACAGGACAGCGTTTTTTGTGTGCTTCCAAATGGTATCAGATGCATGGTACAAGTGCTTTATGCTACAAGTGAAGGTTTTCCTCTGGATTTTGCACTTTTGAAAATTCAACCACATTCCTCACTAAGATCATTAAAACCAAGGCTAGGGACAGATGGCACTGAAATGAAGTCTAATCCTTTATACAGGAAAGGAGAAGAAGTCTTTGTTGTTGGTTTTCCTCTTTTTTCAAGAGACCAACACACCCAGGCATCAGTTGTTTCCGGGGTGATTTCAAACATTGTTTATGCCGACAACCAAGCAGTGCTACTGCAATCTAGTGCTGCAGTGCACTGTGGGTCCAGTGGAGGAGCACTGGTTTCCATGGTAACAGGAGAACTGCTCGGAATGGTGATAAGTCACACTAAAGATGCAAACTTGACATCCTCCTTTCCTCATGTCAACTTCAGCATTCCTGTTGATTTGCTGTGCAAACTTGTCTCAGCTATCAAGAGTGGTGGAATTGAGAATGGTTTGCGAGCTTTGGTTTCAGATCACGTGGGAAGTGTTTGGAAGCTTGAGAGTTCTGTACAAAAGAGCCCTCAGATTACCAGCAAACTGTAACAGTTACTTTGCATGACTGCCAAACTGCAATGTTATAAGTAAACCTGTTAAAACTGTCCTTCTTTTCTCAAAATGATTGTATTCACAAAACTAAATAAGTTTCAGTAATGGACTTTATTTCGAGGGAGATACACGTTTTGTTAGCAAAAAATGTTATTGATTTGATCTTTGATCTACAATGATGTTAGCAACCTTAGTAATTTCACGCACTAAGGTACATGCATGTACGCCATGACCTCATTTGTCATCTGAATTACTTGTCCTCAATCCTGTTATTTTTCAATCTTTTTTAAAAATTAAAATTAATTAAAGAAATTAAAATTTCTTTTTGCAACTGCGAGGATGTACTCTCTATTAAATCTTTCACTTGCAGTTCAAATATGTATTTTATAAATTTCACCTTTATGTAGTCATCCTCCATGAGTATATTACAAACTCACAAACTGACCAGCTCCCAGTTGGCTTGAAAGCTCAGCTGGTCAAGCACTGCACCGGTATCACAGAGGTCATCGGTTCGCATCCCTTTTATAGCATTCTTTAGAACTGCTGACATTACAGTGAAGGTCTTTTACTTATGAAGTGCCAACTATGTCATTGTTTTGAGCGATCCACTAAACTTACAGATAAGCAGTAGGAAGCACTTTCTTCTCGTGTGAAAACATGAGAGACGTGGGTACATTTATAGATTACCTTGTCCGCTTCAAGAGTGTTTTACTATAAGAGTCAGCAAAGAAAATTCACAATGAAGCAAGCCTTGCTTTTAGGAAGCTGTACGGAAGGCCGTGGAAAATTCTGGCTTTAGCCGGGTATAGGGAATGAATAGTTTAGTTATTCTGTTCGCGCAAAACCGCGAAGATGTTTCTTTTCTTTTTTTGTTTTGTTTTGTTTTGTTGCTTAAAGGCAGTTCGGTTTCTTTAAGTTTACAGCTATAATACAGCTACCCTTGGATGATTTTTATATGTCACTACAGGAAAACACTTGTGTCTTCTAATATTCGTTTGTAATAATCGAGAGAGTTTTCAAATTGTATCTTTGTCTTGCTGGGTATCACAGAAATTTCTTCCCTGCCAACATCACGAGTATTTCCAAAATCGAAATAATTCATAGGCCGCCAAATCGCAACATAAAATCCTGTAAAAATTTATGTCGTACGTAAATAGATTGCAAACAAAACAGTCGTTTTTAAGCGAAACGAAGATCAGAATTCACCTAACGATCGTAAACTTTCTTTCGAAGACCGCGCGCCTTCACATGGCGGACCACTGAACGCAAGAAATATGGAGTGCTTTGCAGTCTAGAGAGCAGTCGCTATTTTGGCAACTCAGAGACAATACTAAGAATCAAATACTTTGCTTTTGATGGGACATAAAATCAGTTATTTCGAAGTGTTTCAAGAGGACTGAGACAAACTTCTTCAATATATTCGGTTCTTTTATTTTATTTTATTTACACACTTCCTGAATGTTTATTTATTTGCATTCTCCATAAATTGTCTAATTCAGTGTAAAATTACAACGAAGTTCTGAAGAGCGAGAGGAAATTGATAATGACGATGATGATGATGATGATGATGATGATGATGATGATGATGATGATGATGATGATAGTAAACTATGTTAACACTCGAGGAGTGATAGATGTATTTTTTTAGTGAGTGACACAGGCATACTCGGAAAAAGAAAACATGACTTCTCCCAACAAGAGTTGAACCTGTGACCTTCCGATTACTAGTTCGGATGCTTTACCACTGAGCTATAGGAGACTCGAGGGAACTAAAGCCATTAAACTATAACATAACAACACATATTGGCATTCAAATCCTAGCAGTATGCAGGATGTTTGTCCCATGAACCTAGTTTAACAATTAATGGCCTTAGCTCCCAGGCGTCTCCTGCAGATCAGTGGTAGAGTATCCGAACTAGTAATCGGAAGGTCTTAGGTTCGACCCCTGATAGGAGCACTTGGATTTCCTTTTTTCCCAGTACGCGGGTGTCACTGCCTCGAAAAATTCATCTATCATTTATTCACCAGGCTAAAAATAAAACATCACTCGAGGAGTGTTTGCAAGGACCGTGAAAAATTTCCGTCATGTTCATTCGCGAAATACACGACTTGTAAAAGTGATACTGCCGTAACATTACAGTTTAAGGAAAACAACTGGCTAGAGAACAGAGAGAAAGATAGAAAGATCAAAGCAGCATGTTTATCATCATAATCCTTGTTTTACATCTCTGCGATTATTGTCTTTACTGAAAAAATTACAGTTCTTTAAAGATTGACATTGTTTTTAATTACAAACACGCTGATCGAAGCATGTTTATTATCATAATCCTTGTTTTACGTCTCTGCGATGGTGATCAATAATTATTGTCTTTACTGAAAAAATTACAGTTCTTTAAAGATTGACATTGTTTTCAATTACAAATACGCTGATCGAAGCATGTTTATTATCATAATCCTTGTTTTACGTCTCTGCGATGGTGATAAATAATTATTGTCTTTACTGAAAAAATTACAGTTCTTTAAAGATTGACATTGTTTTCAATTACAAATACGCTGATCGAAGCATGTTTGTTATCATAATCCTTGTTTTACGTCTCTGCGATGGTGATAAATAATTATTGTCTTTACTGAAAAAATTACAGTTCTTTAAAGATTGACATTGTTTTCAATTACAAATACGCTGATCGAAGCATGTTTATTATCATAATCCTTGTTTTACATCTCTGCGATGACGAAGAATGAAGAATTACGTTTCATTTTCAATTTTGAATTACAAATACGCTACTCGATGCGTCGACCTTCAGCCGACCAGGATTGGCCATCGGTTGATCACGAAGCAAAACTTTTCTTCCATTTGTAGTGAAAAGTGACCTGAATCTCCTCCCACCCCACCCCTTCCCCCGGGCATTGACCCAACTTTTGAAAAGTGAAATAAGTTCTAGAAGTCCACTTTAAAGTAGTTTGTGAAATCCCTGTAATATAACGACAGCAATGCATGCAACTATTCTTCCTTATTCCTTACCAAAGTACATTGCAATCAGTTCTTTCTTGTCTACTTTTCCCATTGCGTTTCTTGGTAACTCGTCCACAACAAGAAGGACCGTGGGAATCTGGTACGGGATCATACGACCGCTGGCCCATTGTTTCAAATCTGACAGGCTCATTGTCTGTGTATGCATACAAATAAGGGCAAGTAATTCATGGTAAGGTACCATATAGTCACCCACATAACCCTAACCCTTACCCTCCATATAGTCACCCTTACCTTACCATGAATTATATGTTCAAATGAGACAAAAAGAATGAGACAGGGAAAACGAAAGTTAAGGAAGAAAGGAAGGGAGGGAGGGAAGGAAGGATGTTGAGATGTAAATACAAACATATCGTAATTCCCTGACTTTGAAATAAAAGAAGATAAACTATCCCATACCTTGCCGGAATAGAGAGTGATGATTGCAGCCACCACCTCACCCCACGCGGGATCTGGTTTGCCCACCACGGCACAGTCAGTGATGTCATCATGCGACAAAAGATGACGCTCAACTTCAAGAGCACTGCAAAGAAATTGATAATGCAACATTGCTAGGAATTGGCGAATACCAGTTGGCCGGAAGATGAAACGTTCGCCTTTTCAAAGGAAAGTCCTTTAGGATCTGCACTTTAGCCAAAGAGACAAGATATTTACAATACATGAAAAGGATTGGTCACAAAGGAGGACCTAAAATGCCTGAAAACAAGCTTACAAGGCAAAAATGTTTCCGAATTCCCCGTTTCTTGTAACAAATCTATAAGATTAAGTTTGTCAAGTTTGTTTGTCCCATGAACCTAGTTCAATGGCCTTAGCTCTCACGAGTCTCCTGTAGCTCAGTGGTAGAGCATCCGAACTTGTAATCGGAAGGTCTCAGGTTCGACTGCTGGTAGGAGCACTCGGAATTTCTTTTTCCGAGTTTGCCTTTGTCATCATTCTCAAGTTTCTTCAAGTTTAAACGTAAGTTGGCAGACTTTTACTTTGGAACAGCTCTAAGTGTTAGTTGCTAGTGTCATAGTGACGGGTCGTTTGCGTGCTTACATCAGCAGATGATAATTTGCACCTGATTTTGTATCCTCCACTCTTGATAATATCAACAGATGTCCTGCCCAGGATACTGTAAACACCATCTTTATACACTTGAAACGAAAATAAGACATATGAGTTACTACCCCATGACTACTGAAAATCACAGTGTTAATTCCTCCCCCTCCCACCCTTCCCTACCCACTACATTCTCTGGTTTTATGCTCTTTTGAAATTATCCCACCGTCTGTTGCTATCCTCAGCTATTAGACTCGGACCAGCTTCGATGGCGACCGCAGCGAGAATGCCAAAAAACAAAAAGATTTTAATGAGCAAACTAATAGTTTTATACGGGCGTTATACACTTTGGTACATTTGTTTGCTGCCCCTCTGCAAAATAACATGAATTAACCCAAATTCAAGGTTTCGTGAAGAAGGAGAGCACACGACGTGAAGTTTTCTTTCTCTTTTTAACGGGGAAGTATCACGCATATTTGCTGTCATTTCAAAACCCCAAAATTTTGTCTGTCAGCAGAAACAACAAAATAATTGTCAAGTTTGTTATAAATTATCACTCCAGTGCAATAAAACTGTCGTTTAGTGCATCTGGCCAGAGACAGAGTACGCCGGTATGGATTGAAAATTGAAAAATGTTAGGCTGATGTTTTTCAAGATCTCGCAGTTTTGGTTTTCTAAAATGCGCTAGAACAGATCACGTGTTGTTCCTTTCAAGAATTGAGTTGATTTCTTTCCTCTCGTCATTCTAGAATTATTTGGCAGCTGATTGAAGGTCTTATTTCATCATTTTTAACAAAAGATATAAAACCTCATGACACTTCCCCTTTAACTTGGACGCAGTCACAGGTAAAGTTGAACGAGTTGGAATAATCTGCTTAAATTTAATTTTTTTTTTTCAAACTGGCGTTTTCGTTGTCGTTGCCGTGGTGGGCTAAAAGTCTGTACTGCAAGGACGCTCAGTGAAATAGGTGGTTTGATACCAATCCCTATAGACAATGGTGTGGCAGCCATGTTGGACGTAAGAACCTTTTGTTTTGTCATCCAACATGGCCGCCATACCTTTGTCTTTTTGGATCTCCAGGGATTGGTTGCAAACCACCTATTGTGGATTTTGTTATTGGTAGGGAGAGAAGAAGTATTAAACAACAATTCAATCACACGTTACACACACATTATTTCAGTCCGCTCTTTCTAAATGGATTTTACTGTTTGAATATCCGAAAGCGATATTCATGATTATAAAGTATGGCTTCAATAGGGCTGGAGAGCTGTGACGATTTACATGAAACTAAAACTTGGGTGTAACTGCTTAGTCATTGATCTCAGTCAACATCCGGGGTCAACAGCGTTACACCCAAAGTTAAGTTTTACGCAAGCCGTCCCAGGTCAGCTGTGATAAGCCTAGAGAATGCAGAGTTTCTCGAAGTCTTTCGCTTCTCTTTTTTGCTCTACGTGGGTCCGGAGCTCACGTACTCCAACCCGGGGCCTTTGTTCATTTCACTCCTCAGGAAAAATTCCGAGCTCGACTTGTAGGCAATCATTCTACCAAGAATGATGGAACTCATAATGTCTACAATGAAAACATATGTTCATGTATACAAACACTGAACAAGGCAAAAAGTGCTAGTTCATAACATTCACCTGCAGTGTCGCCTGTTTTAAACCAGCCATCTGCTGTAAACGACTCTGCTGTTGCCTCAGGTTTGTTCCAGTAACTGGTGAAGAGAAAACACAACAAAACTCACATACCTTATCACCTTGAATAAGCGTCCCTTATCTGAAGTTTCCCTTCCCCCTCTTTAAGCTAAACTGGTTAGCTGAAAATGATTTGGAATCCCTCTACATTATAAGGAAAAAAACAAACAGATTTGCAAATTAATACTCGTGTTAAATGTTGTTTCTGCACAATTTATACTGACAAATTCACGTCATCGGCATTGGTAAAACGTTTTGTAAATTTTACAATATATTTGGCCAACTATCCAAAGTAACATAATTGCGATTACCAAGTGAGTTAGTATTAAACTATATGAAGCTACTTTACATGTATACTATAATTTGTTACCAAAAATAAATCCTCATCTGGCCATGCTTAGCAAAAAATTATAAACCACCAACCTTCAATAAGCGCCCCCTAGCTTAACCTTAAAAGCCAGAGCGTTCAGCTCATTCGAGGATTTATGGCATTTTCATGATAGCAAGTTAAATTTTACAGTTAAAGCTGCTGTAACAGAGCGCAGTCACAGACAACTTGCTGTCTTGTCTTGCAATTATCACAAAGAACAGTCCGTGTTTGTTTGTTAGTAGACTGATTATTAAAAACAGGTCTAAACAAATTATCATAAACTCACCATTTAAACACTGAAGGTCCGCGGACTTGCAGTTCTCCTTCTTTTCCTTCTTTGCCAGGAGAAACAAAAGAGCCATTTTCATTTCCTTCAACAACAACCTGAAAAGTCAAAGGAAAAACCTGCTCAGCCTGTTTTTCAAGTTGGCTCCTGGTTTGTCTGGAAACTACAGTAGTCCCTTTTTAACTGGACATCAATTTTTCAATTTTTTCTTCCACTGTACAACCCAACATACTCACAAGGCATGTTGATCAGCTAGGCTCAAAAACCTAGAACCCTAGGGAGCAGGGATGGCACAGTGGTGAGAGCACTTGCCTCCCACCAATGTGGCCTGGCTTTGTTTCTCAGACTTGGTGTCATATGTGGGTTGAGTTTGTTGTTGGTTCTCGTCCTTGCTCCGAGAGGTTTTGCCATGTACTCCAGTTTCCCTCTTCTCAAAAACAAACATTTCCAAATTCCAATCTGATCTGGAATCTGAGGGTCACAGGTTTGTCAGTCAGACTAAAGTGTCAAAGTTTATTTATTTATTTATTTATTTATTCCATATCACATTTACCTCATTATTTCCATCCACAATCCTAACTTCTGTCCCAGGTAGAGGAGTTCCCACACAACCCTAAAATGAAAATAGTAATTATAATAATAGATATTGTTATAAAAAGCTGTGTAGTGGTGAGAATTTGCCATAGTTACTACAAACAGGAGCTCATCATTTTCATGTGCTTGAGAGGTTGCTAAGAACTCATGACAGTAAGAACCTATTAGGAAACTGGTCATAACAAGTTTGCTAAGAACTCACGACTGTAAGAACCTATTAGGAAACTGGTCATAACAAGTTTGCTATGAACTCACGACAGTAAGAACCTATTAGGAAACTGGTCATAACAAGTTTGCTATGAACTCACGACTGTAAGAACCTATTAGGAAACTGGTCATAACAAGTTTGCTATGAACTCACGACTGTAAGAACCTATTAGGAAACTGGTCATAACAAGTTTGCTAAGAACTCACGACTGTAAGAACCTATTAGGAAACTGGTCATAACAAGTTTGCTATGAACTCACGACAGTAAGAACCTATTAGGAAACTGGTCATAACAAGTTTGCTATGAACTCACGACTGTAAGAACCTATTAGGAAACTGGTCATAACAAGTTTGCTATGAACTCACGACAGTAAGAACCTATTAGGAAACTGGTCATAACAAGTTTGCTATGAACTCACGACAGTAAGAACCTAGTAGGAAACTGGTCATAACAAGTTTGCTAAGAACTCACGACAGTAAGAACCTATTAGGAAACTGGTCATAACAAGTTTGCTATGAACTCACGACAGTAAGAACCTAGTAGGAAACTGGTCATAACAAGTTTGCTATGAACTCACGACAGTAAGAACCTATTAGGAAACTGGTCATAACAAGTTTGCTATGAACTCACGACAGTAAGAACCTAGTAGGAAACTGGTCATAACAAGTTTGCTAAGAACTCACGACAGTAAGAACCTAGTAGGAAACTGGTCATAACAAGTTTGCTAAGAACTCACGACAGTAAGAACCTATTAGGAAACTGGTCATAACAAGTTTGTTCAAAGAGGATCCACCTAGTATGGGGTTTGAATCTGTCAATTTTACTGCTGGATAGAGGGGTGGTTATGAAATAAAGACACCACCTTTTGATGTTGAGGAAGAGGTGTGCAGGCAGAGACCACCATCTATTTTGGGGTTTGGTAGGTCCTGTTCAAGTATAGTAGTTTTAACCACTTCCCTTAAAAGTTGCTCTTAGATCTATGCAAGTTAAATAAAGCAAGTAATCATTCATGAAATATGTTTATTTGATATGAACAAGGAAACCTCTTAAAAGATACATTTCTTATAAATTTTATTATTTTCATTTAATTAAATGTAATTTAACCAAATTTAATTTAATTTAATTTAACCAAATTTAATTTAATCAAATTTAATTTAATTTAACTTAAACACTAAGCAGATGGTCCAGTAATGCGTATCAGATCTATATTTGCACTCTCTTACTATCGTGGGGGTAGCAAGCCATCTCACGTGGCAGGTATTTCTCAAATACCTAGTATCTAGTATCTGGTAAGTAGACTATCTAGTATAGGGTGCCTTGGGACTTTGGTAGTTCGGGTCAGGGCTTCCCCCAGCCCTGAGCCCCTCTTTCCCTCTCTGATCTGGCATGCAACAGCTCAGGGAGTCCCTTTGGCCTGGAATGGGGGATTATGGCGCTGGGTCACAGGGACTTGCCAGCAATGGGGGCAGTATTCTATCTAGGGGCTGGCTGGCCACAGTGGAAGCCCCTGGGTATCCCAGGCACCCACCTTCCACTTAAGTGAGGCAGTTGGTTAAAGTTCTATTTTGGGAATAAATTTGACCAGACCACAGTGTCTTTAGTTGCCAACTTCTTAGCAGCCAAGCCCCAAAACAAAAATATGTTACAAATGAGTCTTACAGGCAATCTTGGTCCATGAAGTGGATTGGACAGAGCCATTCCTATCTCTGTCATTCCATACCTTTCCAATAAGATATGACCTGACATGAAAAAGAAAATATAGAAAAAGTCAAGTTTATTTAGTACCACTGTTCCCCTACAATGTTATGAGCTGTCAATCAAACCTACATGTCTTAATAGACCCTTCTCCAAAGTGGCAGCAACAGATTTGAATGAGTTAAAATTGAACTGAATGAAAAATGATACCACCACTGGAAAGAGCACCTTTACTTTAGTAAAGTTTAAAAACATATACCAGCACTAGAAAGAGCACTTTTACTTTAGTAACCCTGCAAAGTTTCAACATATTAGGTGTGATATCAGCTTAGGAAATTTCAGATGAAATATGACAAATGAAAAGATGTTTGTATGACTGGGGGCATACGTCATACCCCCAGTCATACAAACATCTGTAAACTTTTCATTTTTCAACTTACATTTTCTCAGCTGATATTACACCTGATATGCTGAAACTTTGCAGGGTTACTAAAGTAAAAGTGCTCTTTCTAGTGCTGGTATATGTTTTTAATTTTAACTTATTTGAATTCTCGGCCGCCATTTTGGAGAAGGGTCTATTTCCTATTAGAGTGGTTGTCAATATCAACCATTGAGAAAATAAAACCACTGTAATTACTATGACTGATAAGAGAAATGCAAAGAAGGCAATGAGCCAATTAGGTGGTTATTATAAAAAGAGTTACTTACATACTTACATACTTACAGAACTAAAAAAAAAAATTATGCATATAAAAGGTGAAAACTAGTACTTAAGACAATCTTTCAGACATGGACGTTATCATCCAACATTTATTTAAATAATTTTTAAGATATACTAAATTTAATGGTGGTAAATAACAAATATCAAGCAAGAGAAAAACAGCCAGTGGTGGAGTAGGACAGTAATGTTGGAATAAACAAATGCAGGCTAGTTTACTTGAGATTATAATTACACTGTGTTTAAATTCTTAAAAAACTTAGGCCTGAAATTTTGTCCTTCCTTCTTTACCATTTCTCACTGATAAAATACCGTGAATGATATCAAATTGGACAACATGCAAGAAAATTTTGTACCATGAGACCAGAAGGAATCTACAGAAATTAATCAGTGGGTTATAATTTAACCTGATAGATCCTAACCTGTTATTTCTTGCCATGTTTTCATGACAGGCTCTGGAAGAGCTGATGAACCAGACACCATCAATCTTTAAAAAACAGAAAGAAACGTGACTTTTTTAACCCTTTAACCCTACTATCAAAGAACAAATTCTCCTATCTTGTCCCCATACTAAATCCTAATAAAAGTGCTTGGGAGAAGTTATTAAAATATAAAAAAATCACCTAAGTTGTATGTCATATCCTTAAATCTCATGACCTCAGGATCGAATAAGCATTGGTATAATGGAAAAATTTCATGCTGACCACTGTTAAAATTAAATCTTCCTTTTTTATTGTGAAGTGTTATTTTTTTTTTTTCAATCCATAGTATGGGACTAACGTAATGTTTAAAACATGAGCAGCAGTGTTTCAATGGGATTTAAATCATGAGGCACTGCTAAGTGGTTTTAGACCCGATAAAACACGTGCTGCGAGTTTTGTGAACGGCTTCAAAAATATTCCTGGAAAAGCATGTGTCAAGAGAGTTCATAACAATGATGCTTTTGTGAATGTTGGAAATGAGCATATGAGAAAACTAATAAGGAGGAGGTTTTATCAGGTTTTAAAACCACTGCACGTGATGTTTTATCACCCATTTGATAGGTCAATGGGCTTATGACTTATTAATGAGTTTTTGAACGTAAATTAGAAAATGATTTTTTTAAACCACTGCAAAGGATGTCTGGCATCAGTAATACTGCACAACAGTTACCTGAGTTGCTGACACTTAGATTTTATGGTCTCCTTTTCCTGTTCAGTTAAGTTTAACTCTTCATGGTGCTGTACCAATTTGCTATAAATGGTTGGAACTGCCATGAATAAAGATGGACGTGGTGTGTCTCCCGATAGCATATGCCATACCTGGGAATAATAGCATCTGAAATTAATACCACAATAATGGAAATATTGTAGGTGCATAGTAGGGTTGTAAACTTTATCAAGTGAAAGCAGTATGAGAATGAGAATAAAAGGGATACATTGCAGTCTGACTAACAGCTGCAAAGAAAACCTTAAAAGAGAGGAGAGAGGAGAGAGGAGAGAGGAACTGCTTAGAATTGACGGGGACAAGTAGCTATAGGGTAGCAAACAAAATAAACAGAGACTGAGAGACTAAGGATTAAGGTCCAGGGACCAGATTCGCCTGAGTTAATATTTTATCTTGAGTAATGTTTCTTAACAATGGTATATTGCAGGGATAACAACTGACTATATTGTTAATAAACAACATTTAGTCGATACATCTTAACTTACAAGGGCTTTGTGAATCTGGGGCCAAGATATTACCTCCGGTATGCTAAGAATGAAGTGACAGTGGCCTGGCCATGTGGCACGAATGCCTGGCAATAATAGGTGGATGTAAAGAACAACAGCACTAAGGCCAGGGAATGGAAAGAGATGAAGAGGGAGACCATTGAGGAGGTGAAGATTAGTGTGGTATGTATGTTGTAGGTTAAAATGAATCCCAGGTTAAAATGATTTCAACCTAGGTTGATTTGTATTTTCCTTTGTTTAAGATGTAAATTACCCAACCTTAACAAAGGAAAATACAAATCAACCTAGGTTGAAATCATTTTAACCTGGGATTCATTTTAACCTACAACATGTATAGCATATGGAGGGTAACATCCAGCAGTGGATGGAGGAAGTCTGTCATGAATAAAATGACTGAATGATGCAAATCATTATTTACCATGTACCTTGTCTGGTTGGAACTTTGGAAGCATGTGGCAAGTGGCTCCAACCCACAGTGGACAGAGAAGAACATTCACTATGCCATGAATATGATGGAGTGGAAGACAGTGAATGATGTAGTCATCTTTACTCCATTCCCATGCTTTCACCAAAGATGTGATCTGAGATCTGATGTAAATACACAGCAATTTGGAATAGGTTAGTGATCCATCTTCATTTCAATTCAAAGGGAAATTCGTCAAGACATCTAACCAGTAAATCCTGATTGTGTGTGCATGTGTGTGTGTGTCAGGGGATGGGAGACTATTATATAAAATAACATGCCTTGGGTGATCTTCAGCTATATTTTTGGGAAAGTCACTTAGTAGGTAACAGAATCTTGTCTGTTGGCATGGCTCAAATTCATTTTCACCCCTTAGGCCTGGTTCAGATGCCGAACTTTTCATGAGCCAAACCTAATACCTCGAATTAAATACATGAAAAGTTTGGCGTCTGAATCAGTTGAGAACAACTGTTTTAATTTGGAACGGCTCAGCCGGGAATTCCGGCTTTGATTCAGACGTCGAACTTTTCATGAGCTGAACCTAATACATAAATTATTATAACGTATTTCAAATAAAAAAAATAGAAAATACATTAGAAAAAAAAAAACACTAACATTTTGATTGGTTTTGCTTCAAGTTAATTAAGTTCGGCTAATCAAGTTCGGGGTCTGAATCAAAAGGCACAGTGAGGATTTTCGTGATTTCGGCCCGAGCTTAATTTGAACTAAGTTTGGCTCATGAAAAGTTCAGCGTCTGAACTGGGCCTTAGAGACACCAAATCAGTTTACTGAGTTCCTGTCATATTTTTGTCAGCTCACAACCTGAAAAGTATCGCCATAACTCAGTTTAGATTTCTGTACCCTAAGTGGTATCCCACAAATCCTCCCTCCTTAAAAGGTACAATGATCACCCCCATCAAATCTTAAAAGGTACAATGATCACCCCCATCAAATTTATACAGGAGTCCTTACCCCAGGTGGGAAACAAAAGACTAGTAAGGACAATACAGTATGGCATAAGAAGAAAAACCCTGATCTTTATCTGTCATTATGTTTCTAGTGAGAAGCTATCAGGCCTGGTTCATACTTGGGTCAGAAGCCACAAAAGCAGAGTCAGAACTGGTAGTCAGAATCAAAGAAATCTTCTGACCTAATGTGAATCAATATGATGGAAGTAGAAATGGAAGTCTCACTTTCCTTAACAATGGTAGAAGGCCGCCATGTCTTCCCATTCTAAATCTCACATAAAGGGATTGGGAATGAGCCATGTGATTGGTTTATTTTTCTGTTTGCACTTCTGATTCTGATCAACCAGTTCACACAAGCGGCAGAATCAGAGGCAGAATCGGAAGGAAAAGGAAATGTTCTGATCCTTGTGATTTCGATTCTGTCAAGCTTATGATTGCAATTCCATCTCTGTTGTTTCTATTAACACTGGAGCAGAAGGTTCCTTACGCTTCAGATTCCAACTCCACATCAATTCGGTGCCCATTATGAACCAACCCTAAGAATTCAACAAACCTTAAGTTTCCATGGGTTGTTAACACTCCTTTTGGCCTTCCCGTTGTTCCACTTGTATACAAAATCATTGCATCACGTTCATCCCAGCTTTGTTCATATTGTTCCATCGTGGTCAACTCCTCACTTGACGCTGCTTGGAGATCTGGATCAACATCTGTCAAAAACATCACGTTGTAATCTTTTTCCTTAGCCATCGGTTCCAGTTTAGAAGCATACTCGCTGGAAGAAACAAGTATCTCAGCGTTACAGTCCTCGATTGTATATTCATACATGTTTACAGGGTAAGAATTGCACAGTGGAACAGCGATGCCGCCATTTCGCCATATCGCCCATTGGGTGGCGACATAAGAAACGTCGTTCGGACAAAGGAACGCCACACAACACCCAAGAAGATCTTTTTTACCAGCTCTTTTCAAAATACTGTTTCCGATGCTCTGACTCAACTTCAGAAGACGATCATATGAGTGGGATCCACTTGAGTCGACTATGGCGACTCGGTCGCGGAAATCTCTCGCTCTTAGAAATACAACAGAGTTGCTGTTTATCTCTGCATTGTTCCAGTTTGAGCTTGAACAGGCCATGCATGGTACAGCGTGTATAACTGGGTAATACTTAGTCGTAACATATCGAAATCTGCTTAGAATTTTGGACATGTTGGTCGTCGAGCCATTGGACCTCCACATTTCTCGTCAGGCGACATTTTTGAGGAACGTGATAGACTGGGTTGGAATGTCGGTCCCAGCCTCCGCACATCCGCGTTTCCTTATTGCTATCCGGGCAGTATGCACAAGCTAGATCTCAGTCGATTCGGGATTATGCACAAAATTGTTCATCAGTTTGAAGCAAAGCTAGTGGTGCGCCCCATTTTCCCGGTGGTGTACGGCAGCTCCTGATATAAGCTGCATTGATGTGTGCGCCTCCAAGGGCCTCGCCTGTGAGAAGCAAAGACTTGGGAAGTTAAGGTTTGGTCATATAGGCCTAGGAGTTCAGGCTCTACCCCCGGGGGGGTTACTTCCTTATAAGAGGCTAATGGGGATGTGCCGCTGGATGGGGTCGCATTTTCACGACTGGATTGACTAGAATGGGGTCGCATTTTCAATAGAGTTACTAGAATGGGGTCGCACATTTTCGGATTTTTGGGGTGAGAAAATTCTATTAAGTAGGGATTCAAAATGGTCTCGGTTAAAAAGTTCAGAAAGTTGTTGTTTATTAAATGTAACAATCACCTCGCATTACATTCCGTTCTTGAAAGTAGATGCACAAATAGAAAGTGACTTAGTTGGGATCGCGAAAATTACATTTTCCCAAAAAGTGACTAAGATGGGGTCTATAACTGGCCACAAAATAGACTATAATGGGGCAGGGGCTCTGAGAGGCCAGCGGCACATACCCAACAAAACTTAACCCAAGTACCCCCCCCCCCCCCCGGGGCTCTACCCCAAACACTCAGCCATAATTCCGAGGGGGATAAATAAACCGAGCCCGTTCATTGAAATAAGACAAGACAGTCCTCTTTTCTACGGCCTTTCTACAGGAAGTACGGTCACCAGTCACTGTTTATCAGTTCGCTCGCTCTTAGCTTCTGACTCACCTGTAAGAGTACGAGCAACATCTCCCGGGCTGAAAATACAGCATGCGATTGCAAAACTCGCCTCCTGTGTCGTATTTTATTACTGCAGGGCGTGCGTGGTTCGTTAGCTCGTACTCCAGTCGACATCTGTACGTACTCAAGGTTTCCCCGAGGTATGCTGCACGTGCAGTAAAACGGTTTTCCATACGTTTGCTCAGTGGACTCTTTCAGTGAATTCGTTGCATGGTACTATGTCATTCAACACTTTTGCCTGTTATGTTTTGTGCTGTTACCGAGGCCGAGGCAAACTTCCTAACTAAACAGTTGAGGAAAAACAGGCTCGAAACTGCATAGTGCTACAACCTAAGCACGTTCTCTAGGGTGTTTCTCGGCAGTAGGGAGCTTTAGAACCGACGACAGGGATGACAACGACAATATCAAAAAAGCAACAGGCTTACCAAAACAACAACTCTGCATGCGCATTACACCTTTTGGTACATTTCTTTGCCGTCACTGCGCGACTAGGACGTGAAATTTCCTGATAGGACGTTTTACGGAGGATGTAACCACACGACGACGAAATTTTCTTTCTCTTTCTAAACTTTAAGAATTAAACTCCAGGAAATTTGACCCACATTTGACATTTAAAGAGAGTTGGAATAATTGCGACAACGTTTGAAAAAAACGCAAATTTTCATAGTGGCGTTTTCGCTGCCGTTGCCGTTGCGAAAGCTCCCTATTAGGAAACTTCAGCAGCGACGACGGCTACGCCAACGAAAACGTCACTTTAAAATACGACTTTATTTTATTTGCGCTACTTCGCGATTATTTCAACTCACTCAACTATTACAGAAACGACGAACTACCCAGGAACCAAATTGGTAGGAGTGGCGTTCAAGTTAAGAAAGAGAATGAAAAATTCACCGTCGTGTGCTCACGTTCTCCACAAAACCTTGAATTTGGTTATTTCACGTTGTTGTTTTGCAGAGGACGGCAAAGAAATGTACCAAAATTAAAAACGCTCCTTCAGAGCGATTGTTTTTGCTCATTAAACCTATTTTTTGCGGCGTTGTCGGCGCCGTCGCCGTCGCCGTTGTTTGGCGTTGGAGGGGTTTGCGGAGTAGACCTATTCCAACAATTCTCTTTACTAATACCACCAGGAGAAAATAAAGTCGCCTCTTCTTCTGTTCTTTTGCTTCAATTTCTTTTCTACAAGATAAATCTAAATATATTACAAACGCTATTACATAATATTATTGTCTTTGGAAGTGAGATCATCTTTACACAGAGGTAGGCAATTACATGTCAAAGCAGAAATCACAAACTTTCTCTCTTCATTTCCTTGAAATTAGCTAATAAATTGAATGCTAATTAAGCGCCAATTGATTGAATGCAAATAATTGATAGACAATCTCCCCGAGGAAGCTAAAGCCGGCAGCTGACTCATTAAGTCTCTTTAAAAAAACATATCAATAAATCTAGACCAGTTTAATGGAGTACTGCTATGTAAATTCTCTATTAGTTTTGTATTCCCAAGTAATGGATTCCCGTCATTCCATGCAAGCAAAATCCCACCATTCCTTGCGCGAACTAATACCTAAAGAATAGCAGACACTAAGTTCTTGTACCAAAATAACAACTCGTTTATCTTTTTCCTATAAATATTTCTGCTCAATATTCCCTTTTTGTTCACGAGTTCAAAATTGCCTGATGGTGTGATCAAGTTTTGAAGCGTGTCATGATCGTTATTATTGGGCGAGCTAAGCGAACTGCTCTTGTTGCTATCACTGTCAACATCACTGTCAGAGTTCCCATGGCGACAATTGTTGATCGTCCTTGCACCTTTCAACACTCGGATGGTCCTGATAACGACTTCTTGATCTTGAGAAACACAGCCTGGAGGACCGCGTCGGCCTGGTGACCACCCCCTGAACAGCTGCAAAAAGATGACCAATAAGAAGGGAGTTCGTGAGAAGTACAGACTCACCCACTAGAGAAGTGCTCCATGAAAGTTTGACATTGCGGCAGGAGCTTTAACATAACATAACATAACATAACATAACATAACATAACATAACATAACGTAACGTAACGTACGTAACAGCATAACATAACATAACAATAACGTATCGTAACGCAACGTAACGTAACGCGGCATCACATAACGTAACGTAACGTAACAACATAACGTATCGTAACGCAACATAACGTAACGTAACGTAACGCAGCATAACACAACGTAACGTTACGTGACATAACATAACATACTAGTTTATTCAAGACGTTGGAAAAGAAAAACAAAAATACATCTTGAAATGGACAAGAATATTTGATTTTCAGTTACCTGTTTCAGACCTTAAGCTTATCATCAGTAGCGTCTGTTTTCATTCCAACAATGACAATGCTTAGGATGCATCTTATCTTATTAGGAGAGCTTCGTGAATCTTGTCCCTGAACCCTTAAACCTACACTCTCTCAGATCAAACAGGCAAAAACCCTCCGTTTCAAACTAAATTAGGAATAAACCCACACCCTTTTGCACAAAGCTATCGGCATATACCAGCACTGTACATAGTAGAGGAAAGCGTGCGATAGAAAGTTAAACAAGGGAACGATAATGGCCTTGTAAACAAAGCAACGAATATGGACATGTCATCAAACTCGCCTTCTCAATGAAACGAGAACCTTCACTTCATTATTCATTGTAAATAAAGTAGGAGTTTCATTGCAATACATACAATTTCTGAAGTTCAGTTTCCAAAATTTCAAACCAGGCCCAGTCCTTCCGTCTAGTCGCTCGGCTCATGTTAACCAGGAACTCCACATGGTGTGTGCTGACCTGTTGTCTAGCGTCCAGTTCTCTCTCTTCTGTCGCCATCTGAAGGACTTTGGGGCCTAATGACTTGATCTTGTCTACCAAGCTTAAGGCTTGTTGCTCCAATCTAAGTAAACAAAAAGGACCACCGGGAGGGTGGGGAGGGAGAATATTAAAGGCGAGACGGAGTACTTTATAGAGGGAGGAGAGGGAGGGGCATGCATGTGCTGATTTCCGACATTGTAACAAAAACGTAGATGCACTGCTAAAATAAAAAAAAAATATGTTCACTATTTTAGTGAATGGCAGCTTGCTTACTCTAAGTAACGTTGGTCGCGCATAACAGACAGCACGCGATACAATAACTCACAATCCACATTGGAAACGGGTGTGGGGGAGGACGTAATAGAAGTACGAGAATTATTGGCATCTTTTATCTCTGAATGAGGGGCTTATTAGAAGGATGGCCAGGGACTTAATGGAATTACTTAAAAGGTGTTCTCCATACACTCTTCAGCATCCAGTGTCTAGATACCTACTGATCCGCAGTCTTCCTCGGAAAATAGGGAGCTTAAGCAACGATGAAGACGACAGCAGTGAAAACGTCACTATTACAATGAATTCGCGTTTTTTCAAACGTCGTCGCCATTATTCCAACTCGCTTTAAATGTCAAATGTAGGTGAAATTTCCTGGAGTTTAATTCTTAGAGACCGCGCCCAAGTTTAGAAAGAGTTGAATTCTTGGAGACCGCACCCAAGTCCCATCAGGAAATTTCACGTCTTAGTCGTGCAGTGACGGCAAAGAAATGTACCAAAAGCTGTAATGCACGTGCAGAGTTGTTGTTTTGGTTTTTAAGCCTATTGCTTTTTTGACGTTCTCATTGCTGTCGTTGACCGTCGTCACTGCTAAAGCTAGCTAACGTTTTTTCTACGTAAGAGATTGCTTAGCTATTGGCAATACAACTCAAACGGTTTTCTCACCTTAAACACCTCATCAAGTCTTTTGCCGCCAGCGCTCGGATGAAACCATTGTACAGAAACTGCAAAGCTGTGAGATAGTCTTCTGCTTGGCAGCACATCCAGTGTGCATCGAGTAAACTATCAACTGAGAAAAGACAGAAGAGATAATCAATGTTAAAAAGAATTTTTTTATTTACTTGATACAAATCTCCATGTTCTTCTCGTATAAACATCGAAAAAACGTCCATATCAATTTTTCTTCCCCGCGTTTGAGACGTATAAAAGTGTCAAATCTCACTTCCGGTTGGGTACAATACCGCGCAAAACGGGAGACTGGGGATAGTAGGGCTGTGACGTCAATACAGGAATGCTTCTCGTGATTTCTATATTCCTCAGTTGTTTTTCGTTTTGCAGAGGAAGAAAACTGTGTGGACGAAAATATGAATGGGAATGTTGAATACTTAGAATGAAACAACTGAGGAATAGAAATCACGCCAATTCCGCTCGTACTTTTTCCATGTTATTGTAAAAAAACAAAAAACAAATCGACGGCAGTTTTCTATGGTCTATACTCTTAAGACCATAAAATGACACCATAAAATGTTCAAAACTTGGCAGTGATACAACGTGCCTGCGGCTCGTGGTTCCACTTGATATTTGAACAGTTTATAACGTCATTTTAAGGTCTAATTAAAAATTAGATTATGAGCTCGAAATGTCTATCGCGTGATAGTTGATGAGGGCGAAGCATAGAAATTGAGAGCGAATAATCTAATTATTTTATTATAAAACTACTAATCGTTTAAAATCCTCTTCACAGACTCTTCAAAAACGCGAAGAAGCTGCCGCCATTTTGTGCACGACCGCACACTGTTTGGCTACTCGCTCTACTCACTATCTACAACAGAATAGATAGTGAGTAGCGTAGCCAATAAGAGAACAGCATTCGTGATTGAATGCTAGTAGATTTATACTAAAAGAGTACAGACCATAGAAAACTGCCGTCGATTTGTTACATGGTTTGCAGTCTTCAGTTATTAGCATGTCGAAAACTGGGCGTGGTTTAAACACGTGGTAAGAGCCGGATGTCAATACCTGCGCACATGGTTTCCTGCATGTTACTGTACACCATGGACACGCGGTAGAACGCCTGTGAAGCCTCTCGCCAATGCTGCTCCCTGGAGGCTGCTGTAGCTGTTATGGAGTAGAGAACAATGGACCATGTGGTACCTCTAACGACACTGGCAAATCTAAAAAGAAACGGCACTTGAGAGTAAGAACAATTGTGTGCAGCATTAAAAGGCGTAAAACAAGAAAGTGCTGGTTAGTAACTCTCAATGAAAACTAACACTTAATGGGTTTCATGAGTTAAAGTTGAAACTACCATACCCAGCAGGACAAACAGCACCACAGGGAAGTACTGCTCAGTAGCTTTCATTTGAATGGTCACACTTCAGGATTTTATCCATAGACTCAAAAGTTAGAACCACATTGTACCGCATAATGAACAGTACCACAGGAAAGTACTGCTCAGCAGCTTTCATTTGAATGGACGCTCTTTAAGATTTCACCAATAAATTAAAAAAATAGGATCATCTGGTGGGACTTGTACTAGGTGATAAGTAGTACCACACGAATATATTGTTCAATAGCTTTCCCTTGAAGGTTGACACAAGCCTCATTGTAATTATTTTCTCCCCTTAACTGAAACGTTAAACTTACCTTGTACAGTATAATAAACAGCACCATGGAAAAGTATAGTTAGTCAGTTAGTTGAATAGGGGAGGGAGGGCGGTTACAGCTACAAGTTCACCCTCAAGCTTAAAAGTTAAAGTCAATTTTGCACAGCATATTTAAAATCATCATACAAAAGGGCTTTTCATTGGAATGGCTACTCAGACAACTGAACTCACCCAGCGGTTTCATTAAGAAGACTTGTTAGTGAGTTATAAGAATCCTCCACGTCAAAACTGCAACAAACAGAGAAGACTTGTTTAAAGTAACAAAAAATAGAAACGAATTGATTAACAGTTAAAGAATTTCACCCATAGACTTGAAAGTTCTTAGACATAATCATGATAAACAGCACCACAGGAAAGTACTGCTCAGTAGCTTTCATTTAAATGCTCACACTTTAGGATTTCATCCACAGACTCAAAAGTTAGAATCACCTTGTACAGCATAATAAACAGCACCACAGGAAAGTACTGCTCAGTAGCTTTCATTTGAATGCTCACACTTTAGGATTTCATCACAGACTCAAAAGTTAGAATCACCTTGTGCAGCATAATAAACAGCACCACAGGCAAGTACTGCTCAGTAGCTTTCATTTGAATGCCCACACTTTAGGATTTCATCCACAGACTCAAACCTTCGAGCTTCCTTGCACAGCATAATGAACAGCACTATAGGAAACTACTGCCCAGTAGCTTTAATTTGGTTGATAATACCGTTAGGATTTCACTGATCCATATACCCAAAAGCTACAAATGCATTTTTGACATTTCGTTTATCATTTGATGAATTACCCAACGTTTGCCTGTTCCTTTCTGTATGCTTCATAAACTTCCAAACTTCGGCTTAGTAGAACATCCCGGGAAACGAACAACTGAAAATAAAATACAACAACGTAAAATTTCGTATACCCTTTCAAGGATTTTCCAACTGTTTTTCGTAATCTGTAAATCATAACATGACACTTCTACACCACAGTTTGTGATGGTGCAGTGGTGAAATAGTTTTCTACAGCCTGTCAAACATCAATATGAGGTAGGCGTCTCCAGACCTGGTTTCCATTGTCATAGTGTGTGTGCTCTTTTGTTAAGACAACTGACCCCTCTCCAGTGTACACACTTTACTTTGTTTTTGGAATTGTTAGGGACTTGAGCAAATTGACAAATCCTGGGGGTTAACCACGCAATAGACTAGCATCCGATTCAAAGTAGCCTCCCAAGGAGCCGTTATTACGGTCGTCACGCAACGCTTCTGGCGTTATGTTGCGTGACGACCCTAATAAGGACTGCGTGGGAGACTAGATTCAAAGCGGAGCAATAACACTATTCTGCATAATGCAAAATAGGCCTTTTCCCGGCCGCCGACGCCATCTTGAAACATGGCAAAAAGTACATTCAATGTAAGGTGTTTCTGCCGACTTTAAACATCTGTAAGTACACTAGAATCTGATTAGGAATTTTACAAGGAGTTTGTCCTAAGGATAATTGGTCAATTAAGGACGGTGCCTACTAATAAAGAAGTATTTTTGTTTGGTTTATGACTATGCAGAGAAAGCAGATCTTAGCAAGGGCTATTCCGGGGAGAAATTCAAAAAGACATTTGGGGGTAACCAATCACTTCTTTAGAGATAATTAAGCAACAATTATTCTAAAAAACAGTAAAATACGAAGAAATGTATGGAGTTTTGTTCAAAATTGAAGCTTTTTATCTCTGAAAAATGCATCGTTACCCCAAATTTTCTTTTTAAAGACCAAGAGCACTTGCTGAGTTCTGCTTTCCCCGCATAATATCCCTGTATTAGTAGGCACCACCCACAGGAAACTCTAGTTGAGTATCTCGAGATGCGCAGAACGTATGCACAGTAACAAAATTAGGCACCGTACTTAAAACTTCATAAAAACCCTCCTAATCAAAACCGTAAAAAGGCCGAACTATTGTGATTTCACCAGTACAATTACGCTTCTCAGAGGACTTACTCCTTCAAGTCTTCTCAGCTCATCTAGGGAAAGCATCGCTGCAATGACGTCACTATAAGTCCCCAGGGCCCGCTCGCGGTCTCTCAGTTGCAGCAACCTCGCTGCTATCATTCTAGTTACATGCAAAAGTTTGTGAAGCTGGTTTTCCTGAAATCAAAATGAAATAAAACAAAATAAAAGGTTTAGCACAAGCTACAAAGCAACCTAAACTGAAAATCAAGAGCACAGACGTTTGAGAGCAATACTTATTGAACAGCTTTCTATTCACCGTCTAAATTTATCACTTATACCTGGTTTATCGACAGAGTTGATAACTAAAGGTAAATTGGCCACCGTTAAGAGATTCGAGTGCTGACTTTTCGAGCGTTAACGATACGCTCTGACGAAGGGCTAACGCTCGAAAAGTCAGGACTCGAATCGCTTTAAGGTGGCCAATTTACCTTTAGTTTTCAACTCTGTTGATAAACCAAACACTTGCTTCTACTCCCCACCGACGCATAAAAAACCGCAGTTTCTTTAAAACTACAGTAGCCCACTTCTCCATAAATTTATCACTAGCTTGTTTTGGTTTGTGTCGGTTAAAATTTAGAGAACTTAAGAGGTTACCATGAATTATGTAGTTTTTGTCTAACTTTTGGTGCCGTAAATAAACCCTAATTAGTGATCATTCCATGAAAGCTACTGGGCAGTACGTTCCTGTGGTGCTGTTTATTAAAAGGGTTTCTTGTTTCAACAGAAGGAGCAGTACTTTACTGTGGAGCCATTGAGTTTTAAATGCTTGGGACTTTGTTCAGTTCAAATGCGGGAGTTCAACTCTGGTAAGGAAATGACCAAACTCCATTATCAAACAGCCTCCCTTGCGAGACTGACAACAAATTTGAGAATTACGCCCACCTCGGCTTCTAACTTCAGCCAACGCTCTCCCAAGGACATTTCGGCCACTTTGATCTCCGCTTCCTTCTCAGCACTGGGGGACTGGGGAACAGACGATTGATCCAACGAGGTTCCGTGTATCTGCCCGTCACATTCTTCATTATCCTCACCGAATGACGTGGGATCCGCCGCTAGAAGTCTCTCTTCCGTGCGATATTTTCTGATATTTTCCCTGAGTTGTTCCGAGGCGCTCATCTCTCGTCCTTTCTTCCCTGTGGAAACGACTTTGGAAGACTTTCGTTTAACTGTTGTGCGCCTTAATCCACCCGGCCTTTGTGTAAGAATCTTGAGCAGTCCCCCATCGGTAGAGCTAGAAACAATACAAGAAAAATTAGAAATGGAATGAAATTAGAGAGATTTAGCATCGCGTTTACGTGAAGCGGCAAACGTCACCTTGCCGTTTCACGTTTCACGTAAAATAGCGTGAACCTTTTAAATTAGCTTTAAATTTTGCAGGTTTCGATGAACATGTTTTGCGATTCACTGTGGTGAGTTCATGAAGGAAAGTGCGGTAAGGAGTGAGTTATGAAGGAAATTTAATTTGCCCTAGAATGAATTGCCGGAAAAATTATTGGGGTGCTTGTTTTCAACAATTCACTACTTAAATGCATAAGAAAAAAAGGAAGCAATACTTACGTAGTTTTCACGTAGACGGCAAACGCGAAATAGCCAGTTTTCACATAGAAACGCGGCAACCGGCAAACGCGAAAAACTGGCGGGAAAATCGTGGTCACGTGTTCATTTTTGCCGTTCGCATTTCACGTATACGCGATGCTAAATCTCTCTATTACTTATTGAGTGCTAAAGTGAGAACGTCTGCGCTTAAAGTTCTCCAGGCTTGCTAGCCCTCGGCGGGATTTGAACCAACGACCTCTCGATTAGATCACCAGCGCTCTAACCAACTGAGCTACGAGCTCAGCTGGGAACAGTCAACTGGTCGTGGAAACAAAAACCTTCACAACACAAGAGTTAACGAAATGTTCACTTACTCTGCTTCCTTCTCTGCACTTCGACCCCTGTTTTTATACCAACCTGGAAAAAATGAGAACAGAACATTCAAGAAAATTAGACGGAACTAGAATACAGGCATACATGTCAGCATACTAATGCGACTTAAAGCAATTTAGGCGAAGTTAAACTGAAGACAGTGCTGGACAACGGCTTCCACATGGCGGCTCATGTGTGCTGCGGGGTGGCCCGGTATACTAAACCTTTTAAAAGTCCAGGTCTTTTTTTGTCGCGACATTCCTTGATAGACTTGATCCACATTTCCTTGTTTTCCGGCGAAGACGCTTTCAGGATAAATATTTCAGCTCCTCCAAGTTTTCTTATCCAAACTGCCCACTTGCAAGGGTCGCTATCCACCGACTCGGTTTGGCCAACACCTTTTGTCTGCCGAAAAATGACAAATAAACAGAGAAATTAAAGAGATTAAGAGTCGCGTTTCAGTACGGCAAGCGGCAAACGTGAGATTCGCGTTTATGTTTTCTTGACATAAAGAGTACAAAGATGAGAATAGTGCAAACTAATTCTGGCCTTTGATGCTGACGCAAAACAACTCGATTTGACAGAGAAATTGAAAACAGCAAGCGGCAAATATAGGACTGATAAACGTCGTCACGTGGTCATATCACACGTTTGCCGTTTGCCATAACCGTCATTCTTAACCTCTCTATTAAGAATTATTAAGAATCGCGTTTACTGCAAACGTGAGTTTCTTGAAAAAATGACATGTTAATAGTGCAAAATAATTACGACCTTTTGTGCAAACATAAAAACTACTAAAATTACGGAGAAACTGAAAACAGCGAGCGGCAAATCAAGTATAAACATGGTCACGTAGTCATTTCTTACGTTTGCCGTAAAGGTAATTCTAAAGCTCTCTATATCAAGTTGCTGTTACGCCAAGCAATGTTTCCAGCAATTTGCAAAGCAACGAAGACGAGCGAATTGCAAAACAAGTCACAGAATGTATTTAACAGGCTACAACGTATCTCAAAACGTTGCAAAAGGAAGTAAAAGCAATTTTACACGAGGCATTTTTCCGCAACTAGTAACACGATGCCAGTAAATGAATGATTGTCTTTTAGCAGCAAAACAAGACTAAATTTGGAGCAACAAAACGGCCATAATCGCAGTTACAGCCACCTTACGCCTATTCTCAATTTGCCTCAAATTTATATATAGAATTTGAATCTAAATTAACATGTCAACTTACCTACAGAAACGTCTGTATATTATTAGCTAATGAACATGCAATAAATTCCATATCTACCTTCATGCTATGTATATATTTGTAGGCCGGGAGCCCTCCTTCTCTTGTCATTGGTTCGCTGAAAATAATTATTTTCTCAAACAGAAAAACTCTCCTCTCTTTTCCTTTTGTCAGTTTCGCTTTTCCATCAACAACCAGAAACTCATCCTGAGAGTAAACAAAGAAAAATTATTAGTGAAAGGAGCATCAATGACTGTAGACTGCTTCATTGAACTATTTTATGCGTTAGACTGCAAAAAAGTAGTCGAATTTAACCTACCCTCTACCGTTTGCCGCCATATTTAATTAAATGTTAGAGAATGGAGAGAATGACAAGTTTAAGACGCAAAGCGTAAGTGCAGGGCGATTTTTCATGTGCCAGGTCTGTTGCGCTTTTGTGTTATCAAGTTTGTCGCGTTGTTGTTCGATATTAAGTTTATACTAAGGTCGGTTACTGAATGAGATCTCTGTTGTGTTCATTGAGACGCAACTGAAAGGAATTGCTTTGGCACATCGGCCACTACAAGTCAATCAGATTTGCATTCTTAAAGGGACACTGTCACAGCGCTTTTGCTATATTTTCGTCGAAATGGCTAACATATTTGACAAAGAACCTTTTTTCTAACATGAAATTGCTGTTAGAGCACCGAGAAGGAAATATCAAGGTATTTATCCAGGGAAGAACAAACTATAAGCAGTTTTTGACGACTTCTCTACAATACACAGGAGGAACTTGAAAAAACTGGCCAATTTTTTCAAGTTGCAATCCATTTCCATCCTCGCCATCCCCAGCAAAAGATAATTAACTCTTTGTTGAGATACACACCTTTTCTTTACCTTTTCTTTTTTTTCTTTTTTTTTTTTTTTCTTCTTTAAAAAAAAAAATTTAATTGGAAATTTCAATCAGTACCCTTAACTTCTATGGTTTATCCAATAGTTCTAGGAAGCCTATAGTTAATAAGCCCCCGGCTTCTATATAGGCTTCCTAGCCTTTAACACATTTAATATTGTAAATAGTCAAGTATGAATATTGTAATTTCAATCAGTACCCTTAACTTCTATGGTTTATCCAATAGTTCTAGGAAGCCTATAGTTAATAAGCCCCCGGCTTCTATATAGGCTTCCTAGCCTTTAACACATTTAATATTGTAAATAGTCAAGTATGAATATTGTAATAGTAAGAATATTGTGCGTCGTCTATAATGTATTTATGTTGTATTTTTTTGTTAATGGCAAATAAAATTGAATTGAATTGAATTGAAAAAAAAAAAAAAAAATTAATACTAGTTTCTGTGCATTATTGGGGTTGTTGTAAACAAAACTGAACCATTATTTTGACGATTTCATCGATTCAAGTATGTTTTTTGGCTATTCAAAGTGACACAAAAAATCGGTGACACTGCCCCTTTAAATGGCTGAATAAAACTCCCACTAAGACTATGAAAAAAGTTAACGTCTTCTATATCGAATGCACACAAATTTTCCTTTATCTTTTTTCATGTTTTTGTAGCTCTAATAACCATACCATGATAAAAAAGGACAGTACGTTTATTCCATGAGAGCACGATTTTCAATAAGTTTGCACAGGTGCGACAGTAGATCAAATATTATTTGCTGAACTGCAAATTGGATCCTCCTCTTAAGTTATTTAACAGTGACAATGTCGCTAAAACAACTCTCCTGCTCTGTCATCTTCCCGCATCTTCCTGTCAATTACGGTTTATAGAAACATTATTTAATAGTGTGAATGAATATTCTTGTGGCGTTGGTTGTCTTGTGGTTCCGTGGTATACGGACTTACAACAAATAGATTTTTCTACTGAATTGTAATTTTTTAATAATTAATACATTCTCGAAGAACTTGCCCTGAATTTCAGTTCAATTCTTTTTAACTTTCTTTTGACAAAACCAGATGCTTCTTAAAAAAATTCATAAGACAGATTAAAGTTTAATGCAAATAGTCATTATAAAAACTTGGCAAAGCAACGGCACAAATTCACTTCGTTTTGCATGGCATCAACATGGCGTTTACAAACTTAACTGAAGTTCCAAAGAAAACGTTTTTCGAAGACCTGCCGTGTTCAACAGAATTTAATAGAGGAGTCCACAACTATTTGGTGGTCCTTTTAGCGCTAAACGGTTTTGTGGCCATTACTGCATTTCTGGGGAATACTCTGATCCTCGTTGCCCTTCACAAGGAGTCTTCACTTCACGCGCCATCCAAACTTTTGTTCCGCAACTTAGCGATAACTGATCTTTGTGTTGGTCTCATCGTAGAACCTATTTGTGTAACTTATCTTATATTGTCACTGAAAGAACGATGGAATATTTGCCGCTACGCATTTGCTATTTTCAGTACCACAGCCCTTACTTTAGGTCCTATTTCTTTGTTTACACTGACTACAATAAGCGTGGACAGACTCCTCGCTCTGCTATTGGGACTCAGATACAGACAAATTGTAACTTTGAAGCGAATATATCGAATTGTAGTTGTCTTTTGGGTTGTCTCCTTTACCGGAGCGACAACGTTGTTTTGGATTGAACATATAACCGCGTGGTATGGTTGCGTGGTTGTAGCACTTTGCATAGTCACGTCAATCTTCTCTTACACGAAAATTTTCCTTACTCTACGCCAAAACCAAATACAAGCACAAGGCAACGTTCACCAAGGACAACCAAGCCAACCAGTTCAACTGAAGACAGCGCGTTACAAAAGAACAGTGTCCAGCGCACTTTGGGTGCAGGTAGCGTTAGTGGTTTGTCATCTACCATGTACTATCGTGACAATTTTGCACCTTCAGAGAGGAGTCACGTCAAACCTTTACGTCGCTTGGTTTTATTCTGCAAATTTGGCTCTCTTAAACTCGTCATTAAACCCAATTCTTTACTGTTGGAAGATCAGAGAAGTGAGACAAGCGGTGAAGGACACACTCACTGGACTTTTTTGTCGATCGGGTTAATTATTACAATAATATTTTAATGTTTGATGCTTCTATCAAAGCATGGCAGAAACTAAAACTTAGTACTCTTCTTTTTAAACTGGACTTTGTGAATGTTGTCTAAAAATAGAATAACCATAACCATACCATGGCAAAAAAAAAGACAGTACGTTTATTCCTTGAGAGCACGATTTTCAATAAGTTTGCACAGGTGCGACAGTAGATAAAATATTATTTGCTGAACTGCAAATTGGATGTTCCTCTTTAGTTATTTAACAGTGATAAAATTAAACAAATCTCCTGCTCTGTCATCTTCCCGCATCCTCCTGTCAATTATCGTTTACAGAAACATATTTTAATAGTGTAAATATTCTTGTGGCGTTGGTTGTCTTGTGGTTCCGTGGTATACGGACTTACAACAAATAGATTTTTCTACTGAATTGTAATTTTTTAATAATTAATACATTTTAGAAGAACTTGCCCTGAACTTCAGTTCAATTCTTTTTAACTTCCTTCTGATAAAACCAGATGCTTCTTAAACAAATTTGTAAGATAGATTAAAGTTTAATCCAAATAGTCATTATAAAAACTTGGCAAAGCAACGACACAAATTCACTTCGTTTTGCATGGCATTAACATGGCGTTTACAAACGTAACTAAAATTCCAAAGAAAACGTTATTCGAAGACCTGGCGTGTTCAACAGAATTTAATAGAGAAGTCCACAACCATTTGAAAATCCTTTTAGCGCTAAACGGTTTTGTGGCCATTACTGCATTTCTGGGGAATACTCTGATCCTCGTTGCTCTTCACAAGGAGTCTTCACTTCACGCGCCGTCCAAACTCTTGTTCCGCAACTTAGCGATAACTGATCTTTGTATTGGTTTCATTGTAGAACCTCTTTGTGTTACTTATCTTATATTGTCACTGAAAGAACGATGGAATATTTGTCGATACGCATTTGCTATTTTCAGTACTACTGCCCTTATGGTAGGTCCTACGTCTTTGTTTACACTGACCACAATAAGCGTGGACAGACTTCTCGCTCTGCTATTAGGACTCAGATACAGACAAGTTGTAACTTTGAAGCGAATATATCGAATTGTAATTGTCTTTTGGGTTGTCTCCGCTACCGGAGCGACAACGTTGTTTTGGATTGAACATATAACGTCGTGGTATATTTGCGTGGGCGTAGGACTTTGTTTAGTCACCTCAATCTTCTCTTACACGAAAATTTTCCTTGCTCTCCGTCATAACCAGATTCAACCACAAGGCAACGTTCACCAAGGACAACCAAGCCAACCGGTTCAACTGAACATCGCGCGTTACAAACGAACAGTGTCCAGCGCACTTTGGGTGCAGTTAGCGTTAGTGGTTTGTTATCTGCCACTTGCTATCGTGAAAGTTTTGCGCCTTCAGAGAGGAGTCACGTCAAACCTTTACGTCGCTTGGTTATATTCTGCAACTTTGGCTCACTTAAACTCGTCATTAAACCCAATTCTTTACTGTTGGAAGATCAGAGAAGTGAGACAAGCAGTAAAGGACACACTCAGTAGACTTTTTTGTTGACTGACCGAGTTAATTATTACAATATTTTACTGTTTAATACTTATATTAAAGCATGACAGAAACTAAAGCTAAAGTACCCTTCTTTTAAAATTGGACTTAGTTAGTGTTGCATAATAGTAGAATAACCATAACCACACCATGGCAAAAAAAGACAGTACGTTTATTCCATGGGAGCACGATTTTCAATAAGTTTGCACAGGTGCGACAGTAGATAACATATTATTGGCTGAACTGCAAATTGGATCTTCCTCTTTAGTTGTTTAACAGTGAAAATGTCGCTTAAACAACTGTTCGGCTCTGTCACCTTCCCGCATTTTCCTGTCAATTACCGTTCATAGAAACATATTTTAATAGTGTGAATGAATATTCTTGTGGCGTTGGTTGTCTTGTGGTTCCGTATTATACGGACCTACAACAAATAGATTTTTCCACTGAATTGTTATTTTGGAAAATTAATACATTCTTGAAGAACTTGCCCTGAATTTCAGTTCAATTCTTTTTAGCTTTCTTTTGACAAAACTAGATGCTTCTTCAAAAAATTCATAAGATAGATTAAAGTTTAATGCAAATAGTCATTATAAAAACTTGGCAAAGCAACGACACAAATTCAGTTCGTTTTACATGGTATTAACATGGCGCTTAAAAACTTTACTGAAGTTTCAAAGGAAACGTTATTCAAAGAGTTTGCATGTTCAACAGAATTTAATAGAGGAGTCCACGACCATTTGGTAGTCCTTTTAGTGCTAAACGGTTTTGTGGCCATTACTGCATTTCTGGGGAATACTCTGATCCTCGTTGCCCTTCACAAGAAGACTTCACTTCACGCGCCATCCAAACTTTTGTTCCGCAACTTAGCGACAACTGATCTTTGTGTTGGTCTCATTGTAGAACCTCTTTGTGTTACTTATCTTATATTGTCACTGAAAGAACGATGGAATATTTGCCGCTACGCATTTGCTATTTTCAATACCACGGCCCTTACTTCAGGTCCTGTGTCTTTGTTTACACTGACTACAATAAGCGTGGACAGACTTCTCGCTCTGTTATTAGGACTCAGATATAGACAAGTTGTAACTTTGACGCGAATATATCGAATTGTAATTGTCTTTTGGGTTGTCTCCACTACCGGAGCGACAACGTTGTTTTGGATTGAACATATAACCATGTGGTATGGTTGCGTGGTTGTAGCACTTTGTTTAGTCACGTCAATCTTCTCTTACACGAAAATTTTCCTTACTCTACGCCATAACCAGATTCAAGTGCAAGGCAACGTTCACCAAGGACAATCAAGCCAAACGGTTCAACTGACCATAGAGCGTTACAAAAGAACAGTGTCCAACACACTTTGGGTGCAGTTAGCGTTAGTTGTTTGTTATCTACCATTTGCTATCGTGACCGTTTTGCAGCTTCAGAGAGGAGTGACCTCAGACATTTTCGTCGCTTGGTTTTATTCTGTAAATTTAGCTCACTTAAACTCGTCATTAAACCCAATTCTTTACTGCTGGAAGATCAGAGAAGTGAGACAAGCAGTAAAGGACACACTCACTGGACTTTTTTGTTGAATGACCCGGCGAGTTAATTATAACAATATTTTACTCTTGAATGCTTCTATCAAAACATGGCAGAAACTAAAACTAAAGTATCCTTCTTTTTAAATTGGACTTTGTGAGTGTTGTATAATAGCAGAATAACCATAACCATACCATGGCAAAAAAAGACAGTACGTTTATTCCTTGAGAGCACGATTTTCAATAAGTTTGCACAGGTGCGACAGTAGATAAAATATTATTTGCTGAACTGCAAATTGGATCCTCCTCTTTAGTTATTTAACAGTGATAATGTCGCTTAAACAACTGTTCGGCTCTGTCACCTTCCCGCATTTTCCTGTCAATTGCCGTTTATAGAAACATAATTTAATAGTGTGAATGAATATTCTTGTGGCGTTGGTTGTCTTGTGGTTCCGTGGTATACGGACTTACAACAAATAGATTTTTTTCTATTGAATTGTAATTTTTGAAAATTAATACATTTTCAAAGAACTTGCCCTGATCTTCAGTTCCTTTTATTTTTTTTTAGCTTCCTTCTGATAAAACCAGATGCTTCTTAAAAAATTCATAGGATAGATTAAAGTTTAATGCAAATAGTGATTATAAACACTTGGCAAAGTAGCGACACAAATTCAGTTCGTTTTGCGAGGCATTAACATGGCGTTTACAAACTTAACTGAAAGTCCAAAGAAAACGTTATTCAAAGAGCTGGCGTGTTCAACAGAATTTAATAGAGAAGCCCACAACCATTTGATAGTCCTTTTAGCGCTAAACGGTTTTGTGGCCATTACCGCATTTCTGGGGAATACACTGATCCTCGTTGCCCTTCACAAGGAGACTTCACTTCACCCGCCATCAAAACTTTTGTTCCGCAACTTAGCGACAACTGATCTTTGTGTTGGTCTCATTGCAGAACCTCTTTGTGTTACTTATCTTATATTGTCGCTGAAAGAACAATGGAATATTTGCCGCTACGCATTTGTTATGTTAAATACAACAGGCAATATTTTGGGTGCTGTGTCTTTGTTTACACTGACCGCCATAAGCGTGGACAGACTTCTCGCCCTGTTATTAGGACTCAGATACAGACAAGTTGTAACTTTGAAGCGAATATATCGAATTCTAGTTGTCTTTTGGGTTGCCTCCACTACCGGAATGACAATAACACTGCGGAATGAACGTATAACCGCGTGGTATGGTTGCGTGGTTGTAGCACTTTGTTTAGTCACATCAATCGTTTCTTACACGAAAATTTTCCTTACTCTACGCCATAACCAGATTCAAGGACGAGGCAACGTTCACCAAGAACAACCAAGCCAACCGGTTCAACTGAACATAGTGCGTTACAAAAGAACAGTGTCCAGTGCACTTTGGGTGCAGTTAGCGTTAGTTGTTTGTTATCTACCATTTGCTATCGTGTCCGTCTTGCACCTTCAGAGAGGAGTCACCTCAAACATTTTCGTCGCTTGGTTTTATTCTGCAAATTTGGGTTTCTTAAACTCGTCATTAAACCCAATTCTTTACTGTTGGAAGATCAGAGAGGTGAACCAAGCAGTAAAGGATACACTCACTGGACTTTGTTGTTGACTGACCGAGTAATTATTACAATATTTTACTGTTTAACGCTTCTATAGAGCATGGCAGAAACTAAAGCTAAAGTGTTGTGTAATTTATAGTAGAATGCTGTTTTTGAAGAAGAAAAAAACTGCACGTCTACAGGTATGAACTGTGTCATCCTAACAAACGCTGCTTTGACTAAGGTATTCGACAGATAGTGGAGAACGGTTGAATTAAAGAACAAAGAACAAGAACAAAAACCAAACAAGATTAGGTATCAACTAGCTCCCAAAATTCGGGACAAGGAAAGTTCGTACACCATTCTATAGTGGATAGCCTGCGAACGCAGAAGTATTTCCGGCTGTCGCTTCTCTCCGCCGAAACGGCGGAGGGAGTGGAAGGATGAAAGAAGAATTTAAGTTTTAATGAATTAAAACTGGGTGAGCTCTTCGTTTTTGCTTTGTTAAAGCAAATCCATCAGTTAAATATTAGCGCAAAATAAAGAAAGCATTTTTAATTCAAATTTACGACTGATTGAAGCGACAAAATAAAGGGCCAAACTTTAAAAATGAAGCTCGTTTGCGCGTGCCAGGCAATAGCGTGCGCTCAGCCAAAAGGGTTCTTTAAGGAACGATAAACCATATTACACTGTATTAGTTAGAGTTAATGCTTCCCTTGCGTGTGTTGTAATTAGTTTGGCAAAGCCGAAGCAAATAAAAGTATTTCAAGTGGAGGGACAAACGGACTTATTTATATGCAAATCTGTCGATGTTCACACCCAAAACGTAATTACATTTCCGCAGCAAAAAGCATAAATTATTTACAAACGTTAAATCTATCCTAAGTCCACCGGTTGAGTTTATTTAAAATTTGAAAAGGTTCTTTGGATTGTGAGCTAGGGCGTTCCACATCTTAAATCCTCACCTGGAGTATAAGGTCCCCAGTTTCCTCAGGATTCACCTAAAAGAAATAACGAACAAAAAAAGATTTCAAGTTTGGTTTTGGCAGCTGGAAAACTTTACTCTAGTGCAATAACCAACCTCTCTCACTTCACACGCCTTATCATCTTGGGGAAATTAAACTGACTCACCTCAAAACCTTGTAGCATCCCCACATTCACCATGTCATTGGTACGCTTCAGAATTCTCAAGGCAACCTCCAGAGCTTTCTGCAACATGGGCAAAGAATTGAGACCAGGGGAAAAAAAGGCTATAGACCCTAGGCAAAAATGGCTGACATTTTAATATTCTTTTGTTTGCATACAAATTAGCCTTACTAACCTCGTTCTTGCGATCAAAAATCAAAGGAATAGTTCACCTTGAACGAGGCTAGTGATGCATATTTGAATACAGACAAAAGAATATTTTTTCATATGACCTCATCCCTTGAATGTTCATTTAGACAATAAGGATATTAAGTACATTTCTCGGCTCCTCGCTCAATTTTTTGTCTAACCCCTTTAATGACCTCAGTTTTCATTTAAATAAGTTACTTTTTAAGTCAAATATAGAGCTGGAAGCAGGCCAGGCGGCCAGGGATGGCACAGTGGTGAGATCGCTCGCTACCACCAGTGTGGCTCGGGTTCGAGTTCTGGAGTTGATGTCATATATGGGTTGACTTTGTTGTTGGTTCTCGTCCTTGCTCCGAGAGGTTTTTCTCTGGGTACTCCAGTTTTCCCTCTCTCCTCAAAAACCAACAGTTTCAAATTTTAATTCGATCTGAAGAGTGTCTCCAGTTAGTGCTCTGTGCTAACTACATGATCCGGCCTTCACGTAATTCATTACTGCAAGTTGTGCTTTGTGCTCTATTTCTTCACACTTACTTCTAGTTGACTGCAGTCCTCTCCTGCCCTTTCCTGATGCTTCAGAATATCCTGAAAATTATTTCATAGTTTTTAAGGAAACTGTTCATAACAAGTTTGCTCGAAGAGGACCAACCTTGTCTGGGGTAGAGGGGTTATCGAAGACACCACCTATCTCATGAGCATTACCAACAAAATTTTATTGGTTTCAAACATTTTAATTTTGAAACAGAAATGTTCAGATAGCAAAATTAGCATTGCTAGATAAACAAGGAAAGTGAGATTTGAACCCCATTGTCATTTTTTACTGCTGGATAGCTATAGAGGTGTGGCAATGCAATAAAGACACTATCGTTTGAGGTTTAGGAAAGGGGTGCAGGCACAGACCACCACTGATCTATTTTGGGGTTTGGTGGGTCCTTCTCCGAGTATAGTAGTCTTGACCACTCCCCTAAAACACAATTCTTGGTAATACAAATACACAAAATACCTCTAAACATACAATGTAAGTGACAGAATTAAAGGCCTTTCCAACTGCAAAACAACGTAAGCAGGGCCATTCCAGGCAAATGAAATAAAATCGCATCACACCAAATGGAAAAAATCTATTAAAATCAATGGAACCCAGTATTTAACCTTGAGAAGTAGTTGATATTTAGTTATTCTCTGAACAGGCTTGATGAGATAGTCTGCCAGTTGAAGCCTGTGTCCTAACCTCTCTTTACATCCCTGGAGAAAATATATCAATTAAACACATTATTACAAGCCCAGTTTCACTCATGAAGATCGCATTCATTCATGGCCCTAACAATTCAAAATACAGTCAATTGTCTCTAAAGCCACCTCTTGTAAACAGCCGTTAATTAAAACTCGTCGCCAATGACTGAGCTTGGGAGTGGGTACCTAATATATCAGTGGAGCTGAATATAAAGGATGCCTCTGCCAAGTGCAGTGCGTAACCATCAAAACCCTGTAAGTGGCAAAAACCCAGCACTGCCATGCTTACCAGGAATTCATGAGCACCATGCTTGGCTAAGGTGAGGAATGGCTGGGAGTGGGTAAGTTGGAAGAACAAGCTGTCAGCAAGCGAAAAGGATGGGGAAATATGATTAGCCTCAAACAAGCATGTAGAAAAGCATCAAACTTTCCCAATAACCAAAGAGCCAACCAGCATGCCAGCTAGGCCATTGGAGAACTGCCGACAGCATTGTCTCAAGTTAAACTCCAGATAAGTGACCAGTGCGACCACCATTTCTAGACAAACAACTGCCCAACATTTTAAGCATTCAAAAACAATAAATACAACTTCCTTGGAAGCATAAGGGACGCTATTTTTAACAAATTCAGTGTCAGGCCTCAATGCTCAACCAAGACCAGGGTTTCGATCTTCTGGTCCTGTACTGAGACATGTTGTCACAAGACATTCGTTGCATTAGGTCATGTGACAACTAAAGTCTTCATCACTTGATAAAGGTGCAATGACAGAGTCAAAAGCTCATAGCTACAGTTAATTTATTTAGAAACTGTTTAATCTTGATTACAATATTATTAAATTATTATTTTACCACAACTGTTTCTAATCTTGCAATCTGATTGACTAAGTTTCCGTTGTCGATAAGAGTCTAGACAACGCTGCTCGCGTCAATCAGCGCACGGAAATTTTGACAGTTATTGTAAAAATTTTCTTTGACGTTGATATTGTGGTAAAAAGCAAATCGAATGTGCTTTAGCGTTGTCTGCACTCTTATCGACAACGATATTCGTCATCACAGTGGTCAAAATTTGTTGTGGACTCACTCGGCTGCGCACAACATTTTGACCACTGTGATGAGGAATATGGTTGTCGATAAGAGTACAGACAACGCCAAACCACATTCGATTTGTTAATTATATTTTTTTATTATGAAAATGACACACACCTGAAAGAAGGAGTCTGTATATTTCTGAACTAACGAGTCAGACCTGAGCTTGTTTCTGCAATACTCTGAGTACAACTCTTCCATTCGTTGTTCCTGTTGAAAAGAGAAGTTGAAAATATCTTGATTGTCATAAATGCCCCTGTATAAGCTGCATCCTGTGTAAGGTACAGAAATAGCTACATCCACATATGAGCTACGCTCTAAAAATGCTTACCGTGTAGCATGAAAATTTTGCGGGTTCTGATGTTTGCGAATTTTGCGGATTGGTCTAGATCCGCAAAAATTAGTTCCCGTAGAAAAAAACACCCGCAAAATAAAACGCCGCAAAAATTAACTCCCTTCAGTCAAATTTAAAACTCCGCTTTTAATAGACCTATGCCACTGGCATGGAGCGATATACATTGGACTTAAACAAGAACATTAACATGATTTTTCATTGGAAAAAGCAACTAGAGCTGTCAAGAGTAAAGCAATTCAGTACATTAGATTGTCACGAATGGGTCTAAAGGAACGGACAGACTTGAATTGTGCAGCAGACCAACCATGCTCTAGTGGCGCATCTGCGGCGGCCTGCACAGAAGTGTAGAAGTTCAACTAAACAAGAATGTTATTATTATCGACTGAGTCTGTATCATTGCGTTACAATAGGGCATAGTTAACAGGCCGCTCCCAGTTAGGTCTCAAAGTTGTATACTAGCTGAAAGCCCCTCTGTATGCCTAGAAAGGTTTCAGCTACGGTAATTCAAAAATTCATACTGCTTTCTTATAAAATTTTATACGGTAATACCGGTCGTGGTAAACCATATTAACGAAACATTGTTTGGTAGTGCATGGTAGGAGTAGGCTTTTTGTTTTGTTGTTGTTCATTCCCTTTACGCACTAAGGTATTGCAGTGATGTGTCTCCAATATGTAACTAGAACTGAGACTCAATTGGCCGTCCAATAAAAGTTGAAAATATTCAGGTTTCTTCCACTTAAATAATTATTCTGCTGCTTGAACCAGAGCATCGCAAAACTTAGTTCCCACTAAAAATTTCAGTCTTCTCGAACCGCAAAAATTTGTTCCCGCAAAACACAAAAAATTGCCAATCCGCAAAATAAAACTCCTGCAAAATTTTCGTGCTACACGGTACAATATACAGCTGTAAAAGGTGAGATCGCACATGGCAATCCAGTCAGGTGGAGTTTAACGCAATCGAAGGGCTCGGGATATAGCTGGCCTATGATGCATTGCAAATCACGTTTTGTTGTTTTAGCTCAGATTCATCAGAGTTTTTGCATGTGGCCTTGAATTCCTACAGGGAACATTGCTCCAATGCTTTCTCTTCTGCTTTTGTGCTTCGTTTTGTGATGAAACTGGAAATCTAGCCCATGATCACTAGTTTTTATTGCACACGAAGCAGAAAACAGAGAATAAAACATTGGAGTAATGTTTCCTGACGGAATTCAACTTCACATGCCAAAACTCTGGTGAATCTGAGCTAAAACTTACAACAAAATGCGATCTGAACTGTGACATACTGTAGGTCAGTAATGCACTGAACCCTTCAATTTACGTAGAAAGGAAGACAAAAATAATAAACAATAATATTGGAGGAACAGGGATGGTGAGAGTGAACAAAGTTTAGAGAGCACATATCCAGTGGTTACAGCATCCACCTCCCACCCAATGAATGCAACTCAGATCATTCGGACCTTTACAGTATGTTATCAGTATTGGTATGTTGTATTATGTGGCTAATGTATTGTTTACCCACCGACTGTACAAAAATTTCACCAATTCTCTCAACTTCATCTTCATAACACTTCAATTCCATGTAAAAATCTCTACGAATTCAGAAGGAAAAACAACATTATTTAACTACCCACAGACTGATTTAACCTTTGCTTAGAAATTAGGTACATGTACAACATCGAGGAAACCATATTATTGTTTACCTTGAATGCCACTCATAAATTTCTTCTAGGTTGGAAAATACTTCTTTTTCTTTGTTTTTCAATTCCATAGGAAGATCATTACAAGAAGAAAACTCTTGCATGTAACCCTGCAGAAAAGAATCACATATGCATTGATGCAATGAAAATAAAGAACTTAAGCCAAAACAATAGTTGGCTGACAGTGTGCTGACTCTATATTGATTGAAATGTCTACTACAGTCTTAAAGTCCTACCTTGACAACATGACCAAGGTCCTGTATGTAACTTTGCTCAGTGTCAAGCAATTCACTCACTACATATCTGTTGATATCATGCAAAAAGATTTTTTTTAATACAGAATTCAATAAACCAACTAATCTAAACCATAAAAAATTTCTTGCTGTTAAAACAAACTCTTCCAACTAGTGCCATGAGATTAATAATGGTAATAGGACTGCGTGGAGTCCAATTTGGTTTGTAACCATACAAGTGATTATCAAGGAGTCCGATTCGTTTTATCATGAGTATGATTACAGACTGAATTGGATGACACAAAGTCCTGTTACCAATATTATTATTAATCATAACCATTATAATGGCTGTGACAAATACATGTAAACAAAGTTCTGGTGTCAGATGCTTTGGAGAAAGTAGAACAATATTATTACCACTTTATTTATGAAACATGCAGGAAAAGAACCCTGGTAAAGTTCAACTGTCCTATTACAGTGCACACAATGGTGTGTGCTGTCTAATTACTTAGGCTTAGGCGTGACATGTACACTGTCCTATTAATGCTCAAAATATGGCTGCTGATAGCCATTCAGATTTGAGAATTTTTTAGACAGTTATGATTAATATGGAAACAGTGAGGAGAATCTTACCCTCTTCTAATGAGCGCTTTTTCCACAGGATTCATAGGGACTTCTTCAACATTATTTTCTACGCATTCCATAGTAATCTCGTGCATTTGCGCTTTAACGTTCTCTGTGCTTCCAAGACTGTAAACACTGACAGAATCGTCACCATCCACCATGGCAACTTGAAAGTCTCCATGCACTGATTCTGTACATTCCACGAGTTCGCATACCTGCATATCTTCTTGAACTAATTCACCTGCACAGGACAACCACTCTTCCGAAGAATCCTGTACAACTGCTTCTGTAAAAGCCACAGAACTACCAGCATCATCTGACATAGAACTCACAGACGAACATGTGGAGTGCTCCTCAACAATAGTTTCAACACAACAAAATTTTGGGGATTCTTCTTGCACTACAAACATGTCTGATTCATTGCTAACGTCAATAACTTGTGCAGCACCTTCTTGGACACCTGCTGATGAATCTTCCACAACTGTACTTGTTTTGGATTCATTTAATCCTGGATCGTGGTCAATTGAAATAACCGTAACGTTTCCATTTTCTCTACACTCTGAGGGTCTAGATTCACTGTAGCCATTCACTAATGCAATTTTATCAGTTTCTGTTGTATCCTTGCCTTGGGTTTCTTCATCTTTAGGTTGTGCATCTTCTGTTATGGAGTCTTGTCTTCTTAGTGAATTCTACAGGCACAACAGAAAAAGTGAAAGATAAATTTTAAATAATACAATGATCAAACTAGGGAAAGAAAGAAAAAAGAAAGGAAGAGGGAGGGAAGGAAAGAGGGAGCAAGGAAGAATTGAGTGAGGGAGGAAGAAAGGAATGAAAGTGGAGGGAAGGAGGAAGGAACGAGGGGGAGGAAAAGAGGGAGGGACGGAGGGAATGTGGGGGAAGGGAAGGAATGAAAGTGCAGGGAAGGAGGAAGGAGCAAGGGAGGGAAGGAGGGAATGAGGGGGGAGGGAGGGACGGAGGGAATGCGGGCAAAGGGAAGGAATGAAAGTGGAGGGAAGGAGGAAGGAACGAGGGGGAGGAAAAGAGGGAGGGATGGAGGGAATGTGGGGGAAGGGACGGAATGAAAGTGCAGGGAAGGAGGAAGGAGCAAGGGAGGGGAGGAGGGAATGAGGGGGGAGGGAGCGACGGAGGGAATGCGGGCAAAGGGAAGGATTGAAAGTGGAGGGAAGGAGGAAGGAACGAGGGGGAGGAAAGGAGGGAGGGACGGCGGGAATGTGGGGGAAGGGAAGGAATGAAAGTGCAGGGAAGGAGGAAGGAACGAGGGGGAGGAAAGGAGGGAGGGACGGAGGGAATGCGGGGGGAAGGGAAGGAATGAAAGTGGAGGGAAGGAGGAAGGAATGAGGGGGAGGAAAAGAGGGAGGGACGGAGGGAATGTGGGGGAAGGGAAGGAATGATCATGCAGGGAAGGAGGAAGGAATGAGGGGGAGGAAAGGAGGGAGGGACGGAGGGAATGTGGGGGAAGGGAAGGAATAAAAGTGGAGGGAAGGAGGAGGGAAGGAGGAATGAACGAGAGGGAGGAAAAGAGGGAGGGACAGAGGGAATGTGGGGGAAGGGAAGGAATAAAAGTGCAGGGAAGGAGGAAGGAGCAAGGGAAGGAAGGAGGGAATGAGAGGGGAGGGAGGGACGGAGGGAATGCAGGGGAAGGGAAAAAATGAAAGTGCAGGGAAGGAGGAAGGAGCGAGGTACGCAAGGAGGGAATGAGGAGGGAGGGAGGGAATTAAAGTGCAGAGAAGAGAGGAGGGAATGAAGAAAGCACGAAGAGCAAGGGGAAAGAAAAGGAGAAGAACAGGAGGGAGGAAGGAAGAACTAAGAGAAAGAAAGGAAAATTGTAGGTAGCAGGGAAGGAGGGAGGGTCAGAAAAGATGAAGGGAAGAAGAAAGAAAAAAGTAATGAAAGAAAGAGAGGGTGGGCAGATTGATGAATAAGATAAATGATGTGTAAGAAGCCACACAAATGCTATGAAAGGAATGTGCTAGGATGGATGAATAGGTGGGAAAACAGAAAAACGGTTGGGTAAGGTAATTATTGGCATAATTACATGTACTTGGGATCTGTTAGGTTCTGTCTCCTCTTTTATGGATCCCCGGCTCCTCGGTGAATTCTAAATCAGTAAAAGTGAACAATAACCAATTTAATGAAGAAACAATAATGGCAATGCTAACTTGATAACTTACTACAATTTCAAAATGAATGAAGGAATGCATTCGTGAAAAATTAAAATGACAGAAGTAATTAAGTAGAAAATGGAAGGAAGGAAGCAAGGATTAACTGTCTACCTTGCGATAATCGGCTCTCTCCTCTGGTGTCAGTGGGGGAAGTTTCAATTTCTCAGCACAGACATGACTAAGTTGTTCCTTTGCCAAATGAATCAATGATTCAAAACAGTCTAAGGCAGTTTCATCATCTCCAGTAAGGACAAGCCCTGTACGATTACAGTATATGAACATTATTTCAGCTAAAACAAGAAGCACACATGTAAGTCTCACAAAACAAGACAATGTTCACAGTTGTTTAAAGCATGATTAAGTTAACCCAGGGCTAAATAAAAAATAAATACGATTTTGCTAAAAGTTTTTGCTCTTCTGTTTTGACCTAAACTTTTAGTATTGAATACTACTCCTCCCAAGATGGAATGCGACTGCATCACAGGACTACCACCCAGCAATTTATAAGGTGTCCCTGTGAATGAAGAACTCTCTAATATTCAGGGTGTACTTAACAATATGAGCTTGAAATTTCTATTGCATGATAGTTGAGGGCGAAGCCTGAATCAACTATTATGCATAGAAATCAAAAGCGAATAATCTACTGCAATTGTTTTAGTATAAATCTACTGGTCATTCAAAACTTAACAATAAGACAGGTTCACGTTTTTATTGAATAATCTACTCACTGTTACAGAATAGATAGTGTCGAGTAGCATAATAGAAATAAGAAATAGAACACTAATAGATTTATACTAAATGTACTTGTTAGTTCAGCACTATTCATCATATCCACTGGATGATAACATAGTCACGCATATAGCCAATGCTGCGTTAAACATGGATTGTACCACTGTCTGGTTATAAGAAATATTGAAACAGTATTTGTATTTGGCACGTGTAGCCCGCAGACGATCTACACAACTGGCCGCAACTTTCTACACTGATGACTGACATTGACCGCAGGTGAGACCCTCAGGAAAAGCAACTGTTTAAAATTACATGTTTTGATAATCATACCTTTTCCTGCTTTGAGAAACAGCGACATTGATTTTCTTGGGTGCTGTACTTTACTTTCAAATGCTTCCTTCATTACTGCAAGGAGTTCTATTTAAATGCAAAAGAATAACAATTTTTTTTTCATTAATGCAATGAACGAACTGCTGCTGCTCCTTTAGCACCACTGGTAACTAAAAGCAACACTCTATAATCAGAACAAGATCTCATGGCTTAAAATCTCTGCTAGAATCACAAGATCATATTGGTTGTGCTCAACACCTAGCCACTGTTTAACTTAGAGATGTATCATAGGGCAGTGGGGAGAACCAATACTATTTATATATCATCATCATCATCATCATCATCATCATCATCATCATTATTATTATTATTATTATTATTATTATTATTGTCATCATCATCATCATCATCATCATCATCATCATCATCATCATCATCATCACAGTGTCTGTGCAAAAAGATTTAAAAGCTTGTTAACTGGTTGCAGTTGCTTTGAAAAGCATTCTAGACCAAAGTGAAGTCAAATGTCTCCATCTTTAGTATCCCGCCCCCAAAACGCTCTCTCATCCTCACTCATTTGCAGTGAGATAAAATTTGAAAGGTTGCCAGGCCATAATGCTTTGCCAAACCCTTGATTAACCAATTGAATTGAATTGAATTAATCCCATGGCCAGATCAATCATGATGGATATCCAGACAATTTTTCAATATGTCTCATCAAACTAAAGATATGGAAGGATATATGATCTGTTAAACAAAAAAGGTTGTTTCCAGCACTATATATTGTCTTTAATAGCCACTTTCAATCCCTGGGTAGACAGTCACCGTTGCTGTAGTTGCCGGATGCAACAGCCCTGTTTAACTAATGCCAATATGTTACCTTGTCGTTCATGGGTGCATTCAGGGGACCCATTTGATGTGCCCCTGTTCACGTCTTCATCCCTACTGACAGCATTCTGTAAAAATTCTGGATTGGACAAGGGCTCATGGATAACAGGCTGAAATGCTGGTTGGAGAAAGAGAAACAGCATCAATAAAGAAACAGCCGAACCTCCCGTAAGCGACACCCAAAATGCTAAGATTTAGTGGTCGCTTACAGGAGGTGTTTGCTTACGACAGACAAACCATAGGGGGACTCCTCCAGGAACGGGTCTGACATATCTACTTTTTCGAAGAGAATTAATATTGCATAGTTACATTTTCCTAGCTCCAATACAAGCAGTCCTAGGTTGTCACTAATTAGGTTCCTTGTAAACTTTGAGTAGTGTAGTATATACAGTGCAGAGGACATGGAGATCAGACCATGTGTCAAGTGGTCGCTTACAAGAGGTTAAAAACAATGAAAAGTTATAAAGCCATCAGCTCAAAAAGTGGTCGCGATAAATCATGAGGGGTGGTCATTTATGAGAGATTACAAATAATTATGGGACTTTGACTGGAAAAAGTTTCAATTGGTGTTTTGGATAGGTGGTTGTTTATGGGAGGTGGTCGCTTACGAGAGGTGGCCACACATGCATGGAGGTTCAACTGTATTACTAGGTGGACTGTGCTGTAGGTTAAAAGGATTGGGTAGACTGTGCTGGATGCTAACGTTAACGTTTAAGGCTGCTTCTAGGACTGTCACTAATTTTCAAAATGGTGGTTTCAAATTACAAAGAGATGCAGCACATTGTCTCTATAGCAGTTAATGCAGCTATACACTAGACAATTATGCAACAGACAAAACAGTTTTAATTAGACGAATGTTCTTGATGTATTTGAAACACATGTACATGTACACTATGCTAAAAAAGGGAAATACTTGAAAGAGACAATTAAAAATATACACTGTCTAAAATACAATCCATCACAAACATTAAAATTAACAAGGGGTGTTAATTCATGCCCATAACTTGAGCCTTGTACTTGCTACAAAACACATCATATTCTTCAAAGAGCTCAAAAAAGAGTCATTTGTTAATCCAAATGAGTACACAGATTCTAGCATAAATTCAGTGGTTTGAAACTGGCACAGTGCGTGGCTTTTGTGGAATCAAACTGTGGAATCAAAACGCTCCATGAGCAAACTGGTGAATTGAATGAAATGATATTTTGGATTATGTCTAAAGTTATCTGCTTCTTTGGTTTTTGTACCTAGTGTATAAGCAGCAGTTGTTTGCTATTAATGTAAGGAAGGAGCAAGAGAGGGAAGGAGGGAATGAGGGGGGAGGGAATGAAAGTGGAGGGAAGGAGAAAAGAACAAGGAAGGGAAGGAGGGGGGATGGAAGGAATGAAAGTCGAGGGAAGGAGGAAGGAGCGAGGGAGGAAAGGAGGGAAGGAGGATGGAAGGACTGAGTGAGGGAGGGAGGATCTGTGAGCAAACTCGTGAATTGAATGAAGTGATATTTTGGATTATGTCTAAAGTTATTTGCTTCTTTGATTTTTGAACCCAGCGTATAAGCAGTAGTAGTTTGCTATCAATGTAGCAAAGAAACACTGCTGAAGCCGTTTTAATTAGTGGTTTGATAGATCCACATTGTCACTTTTACATGTTTCTTTTTTTTTTTTTTTCAACCTTTGGAGAGTGTTACTGGGTTGGTGTCGTGGCGAAGCCCTCAAGCTTGTAATCTGTGTCTGTCCAAGGATCAACTCCTGGAGGGGCACATTCTACAGTACCGGACAGAAGCAACCTAACAGGGATTGCATTACTGGAACACTTAGGGAATGCTTAGGGAACGCAAAGCAGAATGCTTAAAGAACGCATTCAGCGCAGCGTTCTCTGTTACATTACTTGTCTGGTACTGTATGTTATTTTTTTCTTTCTCTACATTTTTTTTTCAGACTGAGAGGTAATATTTTACCGCATTTACCATACTGAAAACAACATTAATCGTAATGTACCATATTATTTCTCCATTCCGGCATGTAATGAAAGGGCTCTATCAACCAACTAGTGAATGTCGGGTGGCTGTGCAGCGGGCCAGAATATTTATTTGTTTGCTTTTGAGGGTAATCATTCAGTAAAAAAAACCATCCCAGAACCTCCTTTAAAACCACTTCGTGAAGGAGCATTCTGTTTAAATATTGATTAATAATAATAATAATAATAATAATAATAATTATTATTATTATTATTATTATTATTATTCATAGTCTGTGTTGGTTTTTAAATTCAAGCACTAAAAACTGAGTTTTCAAGGAGTATTCAAAGCAAGTATACTTTGTCAAGTGCACTATGTTTCGAAATGTTTTCATTAGTCAATAGCAACTTTAAAAAAGCTCCCCCTGACATAATCTGTCCCCAATTTTGAAATCTGCGTTCAATCCCTCAATTACTTTGATACGATCCTACAATATTTCCCATCCGACAAAAATTCAAGGAGTTTCTCATTATTTCAAGCACTTTCAGCAAAAATTCTTCTTTATTTCAAGGGCTTTTCAAGTGCCCTTGAAAACTAAAATCAAATTCCAGGGCTTTTCAAGGACTTCAAGGAGTAGCACGAACTCTGATTATTATTATAATTAGTATTATAATTATTATAATTAAAGGGAACCTCCACTCTGACGACAAATTGGCAGTTAAGTGTTGGATATAGTGTCCCAATTCTAAATTTTAGTTTAAAACGCAGAAATGACATTTAAGTGTGTTAAAATTAGACATGATTATCGACTATGTTCGCTTTTAAGTTTCCTGGGCGCAGCCATTTTGAATTGTATGATGTGTAACGGTTGCCACTATTGTTATTCATTAGAAGTTCTTTTGTTTGAAACAATTAAGCAACCGTATTACGTCATGACATCCAAGATGGCGGCGCCCGGGAAATTTAAAAGCGAAAATAGGCGATAATCAAATCATGTTTTGTCTGACACTGAAATATTATTTCCATGTTTTCCAACGAAATTTCAAAGCTTGCCAGATTATATTTTCAACAATTTAGCGTTAATATGTTTTGAGAGTGGAGGTTTCCTTTAATAATAATAATAATAATAATAATAATAATAATAATACTTACGCAATGGAATTAAGTTTTAAAAAGAAATTGCATCCCACATGAATTGTAACCAGAGCAAACTACATGTACAAGCATCAAATTTTGTTTATTACTATAGAGTCTGCCCACTTTTATGTGTAAGGACGTCATTTTCACTAGCACCAAGTTACTTTGGTTGCAGCCAATGATTACGTGACAACAATCAAAATAATATGACAATCAAGATGAATATGACAGCATCAGTTTAAAGGGGAAATATCATGCGAATTTGATGTCATTTCAAAACCCAAAAATGTTTGTCTATCAAGAGAAAGAAAAAACAGTTGTCTAGCTTTATAATAAATTATTATCTCAGTGCAATCAAACTGTCGATTAGTGTCTCTGGCTAAAGACAGAGTAGGTCGGAATGGATTGAAACTTGAAAAATGTAAGGCTAATGTTTTTCAAGTTTTCGCATTTTGTTTCTAAAACGCGCTAGAATAGATCATGAGTTGTTCCTTTCAAGAATTTAGTTGATTTCTTTCCTCTCCTTTTTCTAGAAGTATTTTGTAGCTATGTGAAGGTCTTATTTCACCATTTTTTAACCAGAGAGGTCAAAAACCCCATGATACTTCCCCTTTAAGCCCTGTTTGTAAAATGTGGTTTTTAAAATGCCTTGCATAGTACTCACATGTTTGAATGTTGAATACGTGCAGTTCTGCCTATCAAAGTCAAACTTTTAGAAAATATCTGCATAACAGAAAAGTTTGTGCCTAAGTTTTGGTAAATGAAAGGATTTAGCAAACAACACCTCTACTAACTGTATGTTTTCTTTCCAGAACAAAAAAAATATTCATTGTGTTGATTTTTTTGTCCTGTAAACTATGGCAGATGATGATGAATATGTTATTATGTAGACTAATCAACGATTTATGATTTTGATTAAATTCTGATTAAATTAATATAAAGTTTATATAAAGCCCATAGATCATATAGAGCGACTGATGCAACAATATGGGCGAGTGCTATATCCATTCATTAAGATAACTTGCTTGTTGCGCATGTACAGTTCACAAGTAAAAACACATGAAAGTAATTTATGAATGAGTAAAATTAGCAATTCAAAAATTGGAAATAATGCTTGTGTCATTGAACAAAAATGTAAACAATGGGCAGTTTAAAGTTGATACCTGATCTCCAGAGAACAGTTATCTCAAAGTGGAAACAGCAATATTCTAGATCAGCAAAGCAAGGCAAAGATTTTTGGCTATGTTGCCGCTGTTACTCAAAAAGTTTAACGAAAATGAAAAATAAACACATTACGGTCCGGTGGAGTTCCAGACTATTTTGGAAAATGGAAACAATGCGTGTCCCATTAACTGTAAACAATGCACAGTGTAAATTTGATACTGACCTGACGGGAGAACAGGATACGACTTAAAAAGACAAGAATTTTAACCTTGAAATTTACTTTATACTTAAACCACACCATGGATAATCTCCAGTTAAATGGTTGAGTTAATCTCACAATTATCGATCTACGATTACTTTATAAATGACTTGCAAAGTGAGTTAATGACAGTTGCGATGTTTGATTTTAGCTCGAAAAAACAGAAAATGCGTTGTTTGACGTTTCTGCATGTTGATGAACACAAAAACATATGCGACAGAACACTGCGATTTAAGCTTATCCTTCGAAACAATTTTGCGACTGCTTTGCGTGTCCAAGTGTGTCCCACACTTTTTCACCCATGGAGTAATTTTAAAATATATGGGAATAAATTAGCGGCAATGATAAAACAGTAAATTGTTTTTTGATGGCATTTCTGCGTCGTTAAATTAGGTGAAAGTCGGGCGAATATCGGCTACCGAAGCGATAAATCGAACACCAACAATGCCCGTATTCCCGCAGATAAGCTTAAAGTTTATCATGCACCTATCAAGAGAATTCAACTCATGCAGCTAAGCTTGCGTAAACTTTGACAATATAACTAACTGCCCAATTAGTGAAACGTTTCCTGTAACTACGAACACCCAAAAATTATGGTTTTCTGCTGGGAAAATAGCTTGCTAGAATACACACAGCGTAGATACTTTACACGACAGTAATGTAAACACGCTCTGTCATGCATGTCTAAGCCCCGCAGAACGAAAAGGCGCTTATATATTTCAAGTGTCGAGCCCTAACCCACAAGACAAAGGTCTTAAAGGGAATTTGAGTGTATTATTCGACTACGGTGAGATGCGGCTCTAAAGGATTATGTAAGATCAGAGTGGTTTCAGTCAAAATCCCGAAAAAAGAACAAGATGATTGACTTACCAAAGGAAAGATCCCGCCGTCTTTTGTACGAAGACATTTCCTGCACGGATGATCGCAGAATAAAAGCTCGCTTTTCAAAACGTTAATGACATCTGTTGCAAGCAACATCACATTTCCTCTTCTAAGGCAGTTTTGGCATTATTCGGAGAGGTTGAGAGAACCCAAAATGAGAGTTCAGGGTGTTGTTTTTTCCTCGTAAACAGGCGAACAGTCGAAACAGCTTCGACAAGACAGAACATGCATGAATGAGCTGAGAAATCCTGGGATGCGTGTTCACTGGAGCGTGAAAAATGCGTGATATATTTCTGCGTTACAACAAAAGCGTGATGGGCGGGCAAACGTCACGATGACCGCTCAAACATGATTAATAGTTTGGAATTGGCTTTATAAGCACACCAAAGGAATTAAAGAAATACTTTTGCGACTTCAGATTTTTTATTTCGAAGTCATAGTAACCGTAAATGATATTAGAAACTCGCAAAGGAACAAATAAAATAAACCGTAACAACGTACGGTTTGTCATGTTGCGGTAAACGCGTGATAAACGAGCGGTTTGTATGCCCTTTCAGACACAATTATTTCTCGCCGCAAATATCTGTTTTACTGAAGAAACTTGTAGAAAATATTATTTTTTGTGATTAACCACAAAACCAATAGAGAAAATACTCGTTGTTATTCATATCCTTGGTTACTAGATCAATATTTGGTGCGGAAACACCTTGGAACATCGCGTGCCATGCAAAGATTTGGGATGGTTTCAATTAAAGTGAAAACGAGAAAAATATATTTTAGCCTACCGAAAGTAGAACCGGCAGGTGGTTCAGTATAATTTGTCAAATGTCTAATCTAGAAAAAATAAGAGCCAATCAGACAAACTGAAAGAATTAAAGCTGACAAAACAATGAATAACACTTTTGCGTTGTTATTGTAAACAGCAATACCCTCGAAAATATTAGACTGCGGCTGAAGTTTCAAAGTTTGTATTGCTTAAATCCGGCACATCAAGCTGCTCTAATTTTTAGGGTGTTTTTGTAATTAGTATCGCAGTTAGAGATGCTGGTTAATTTTACTGAAACAGATAATAATTACTTTTCGAATGCGTTCAGATGACTTATTAAAAATAAAAAGTACTCCCATTTCACTCTTCTGAGAAACTCAAATGAATATGAATTTAAAAATTCTCTGAAATATCCGCTTAGGAAAGGTGAAGTGTCAGTAGACGGCATGATACAATATAATGTACATTGACAGCTTTCGCTTGAATACGTGGGCTCGGCATGGATTTAATTGAGTTTTTTTTTTTTCACAGAAAAGCTCGCGCCGCAGGAAATTATGCTGCTCAATAGAATAGCGCTTTCATTTATACCTGTAGTCAAACTTTAGGATCAGTTTTAATTTATTTTTCAGTCTAAAAAGCTAACACCACCCCCTGTACAGCATAATAAACAGCACTACAGGAAAGTACTGCTCAGTAGCTTTTATTTGAATGGTCACATTTTAGGATTTCATCCAGAGACTCAAAAGGTAGAACAAACTTTAACAGCATAAAAAAAGACAGCACCACAGGAAAGTACTGCTCAGTCGCTTTCATTTGAATGGTCACACTTTAGGATTTCATCCACAGACTCAAAAGTTAGCACCACCTTGTACAGCATAATAAACAGCACCACAGGAAAGTATTGCTCAGTAGCTTTCATTTGAACGGCCACACTTTAGGATTTCATCCACAGACTCAAAAGTTAGCACCACCTTGTACAGCATAATAAACAGCACCACAGGAAAGTACTGCTCAGTAGCTTCACTTGAATGGTAACACTTTAGGATTTTATCCACAGTCACCTGTCACCTGGCTCATCATGTAATAAAACAGCACCACAGGAGAGGTAGCCTACTCAATCACATCCGCTTGAGTGGCCACATCCACCCAGCCTAGTCGAGTCCTGGTACGGCTTTCTCCCAGGCCCTCACGATCAATTCGTTTCGGTGACGTAACCGAGGGCACGAAGACACCGCGACAAAATAAAAGTACCGGATCAAATAATTTAAAAAAACGAGCAAGGCTGACTTCACGGTCAGGGAAGTTTGTAATATTTCGAAAGGCACGGCCTTTCTTCTTCAGGGTATGTTTGTATACCTTCTGGCTTTTTCCCAAGTCAAATGTGTGTTATCCTGGAAGTGCCATGGATTTGCGAAGACAACCCGAAGATTTGCGGATATTTCGAAGATTTCCGAATACTTCCGAAGGTATCTTGAAAGCCTCTGAAAAAATTTTCCTCCTCATGCACGGTACCCCCGTCTCAATCTCCCCAAGTGCTGTGATTTATATAGACTTTCTTTAATTTCTATAATTCAACAAGTAAATACCTTTCACCAGAGGTTACTTGAGTTGCTTGACAAGTTCAAATTAAAAATTTATTTTTGGAAATTTACTAGGGAAAAGCCCTGGCCTGGGAACGAGATTACGTCTTGAAAAAGAAAGCATAACAATTTCCTAACAGTGGAAAAAAAAAGCTTTAGATAAAAATAAAAATTAACTTCGTTTCTGTTATTTACGTATTTACACACTAAGAACATTTCTTAGTCTTACTTTAATCAGGTTAAGATTTCCTGCTTCCGGCTGCTCAACAGTCTATTCCGGCGGCTGATGTACAATGCGAATAAAAAAAAATAATAAACAAAAACAATGTTTGTATGGATTACACTCAGCAAGTTAAACAAATAAACACCGCGGGGTGTTGTTCGTTTTCGCTTTTTTACCGCCCTTTTTTCTCGCTCTCGTCCCAATCTCCACGCCGTCAACAAACTCCTGCCGGAAGCTATATGAAAGCGTCAAAAATGGTACTGATAAAAGGGTAACAAGGGTTTTGGACCTGGCGGGGGTGGGAAGGGGAGGGGGGGCGAGCCTACCCGTATCCTTTCCCCCGGCTTTGTTCCCGTGATCCCAAGGTGTAGGAGACAGGACCGATTTCATTTGCCAGGATTATAAGTTCGCGCATCTAAAAATTGAATCGCATTTCTCTGGGTTAATGAGCTGCCACTGAACTGCCTGCAGGTGCAGCGATTGATATCGGATTGCATGGAGAGCTTGAGTATCACTTTCGCGGTTTGTAAGCTCTCTGAACACTTTTGGTCAATTTTTGTGTCATTGCCGATCATTCTGATTGAGGACTGCCTATCTGAATTGCAATAACATTCTTGACAACGCTGAGTAAATTTTATCAATTCAGCGGATTTTCTTGGTGTTTAGACGATGTTTCACTTTGGAACTAGATAGATCGTCGCGGATCATGATCACTGATTTGGAAATTATTTTTAAAAACTGATGTCGATTTCATCAATTAACATTCCTTAGACAATTTAAGCGATTTTAAAGCTTCTTTAATCCGGTCAAAAAGAATTACACAAAAATGATAAGCAGTAGCATAAACTGATGCAACTAATTAGTTCAAAAACGTATTTTTCCTGGTCGCCGAGAAATCTCAGAAAAAAAAAATCCCCATAGCAAATTTAATCGCAAGTTTTTATTGTCTTTATTTATTTAAATAGAGGCTGCAATTTTTTTTTTGTTTTTGTACCAGAGAAATGTTTTCCTAAGATTAATGTCATTTCAGATCAGTGGACAACACCAGTTTAGGGATTAGAAAGATAAACTACAATCGCATTTTGATAAAAAAAAAAAAGCCTTAACCGGATATATCTTTTTCGAAAATAAGGTGTTCCTACATTCGGAGTCTTTGATGCCTTATAATATCTATTATTTCAGCTGCTTTCTTAAATTTCCCATCTTGGCCCATCTTGTTTCCTTTCAATGACGCTTCGATTGTTCGTTATCACAATTCTGTATTCCTCAAATGTCAGGCCACAGAAACACACATAAAAAATCAACTATGATCTGCTTAATGTTTTGTCTAGACGTTTAAAAATTAAAAATCACAGATTCTACCTTTTATTTGCATTTTCCACCGCTAAATGCAAATCTTTGTGTAACATTAGTTGGCCTAATTGTTATATTTTCCGATCCTGCGCGTCATTGATTTGAGCTTTTCACGGCTAATAGGTCGAGCGTCGTCGATTTAAGGGAATATTTCCTCCGTGGTGGCTTTTAAATAGACATAAAAACAGGATATCAGGTCAGACTCGGTGTGCACTTTGTACTGTACATTGCATTGACATTTTAAAAGAATGAGTAGTCGTGTGTGACGGGGAAGATTGCAAATCCCGGATGAAAGACACCTTGTGCCCCCTGGTAAGATTACAGACAGTTGAATACACAGTCGAAACAAACGGAGCCAGCTCACGTTTCGCGACTTCGCGAAGAGATCCCGTTTGCGGGGTGTTTTCTGCTGGTTAAATCTGCGCTTCTGTCGGGCGAAACTTCTGGCAATTTATCGGAGAAAACTCGCTGAGAAATCCCGGAAAACATTGGAGTATTTTGGAGCTAACAGATCATCGCTGTCCACCCATAAGTCTGGCCAAACAATCGAAGTGTGTTGTTTCACACAGTTTGGTTCACGCGCAATTGAGTGTTTGAAATGTGAGTGTTTCTGAAGTGATATTGCTCGGCGACAAACGCGTTGCATCAACAAGATTGTCAAGAACGATACTTGAATTATATTTGAGGAGGATCGAGTCGGCACTTCGCGAGTGAATCGCGTTTATAATCATGGCGAGTTCATTAGGTGAATATTCTGAACATAATGTTATTCTATCTTTCTTCCATTACTTTGATTCAATTATCGCTTACTAATTGATTAAACACCGTCGATGTGAATTTTGTCATAGGGCTCTTTTTGAACGAGGATGATCTGGACGAAGCGAACCGGCTGTCCAAGAAAATCAACTATTTTCAGCTTGCAGAGAACGAGAAAGACATGATCCGAAATATTTTGGAGTACAACTGGGACTCAGAAAATCAGATGGTCTCCAATTTGTTGCATTTCCCGCGTATAATGCCGGAAGATAAGCGCTTAAAATGGCTGTTGAAAGGATTGAGGGAAGAAAAACATCCTTACTATGTTCTAGCCGCGGCTACCGGGGTTGCAGGATTAAAACTTCAGGGTAAAGATGCGGAAGAAATCGTGGAATTATTAAAGAACATTTCAACCTCGCAGCACGGTATGGTAGCCCTCCGCGCTTTTATGTCGCTAGCAGACCACCTCGTTCACCCAAAAGATACACAGTTTGTGCTGAAATTCATGCATAAATCCAAGTCTAATTTAAGGTACAATTCGCTGGATTGGCTCATAGAGAACGTGAAGGACAAAAAGGAGCTGCTATCCTTGCTTGATGACAAAGCAATCCCCGAGGATGTCAAACTCGAAGCAATCGACCGGGTCAATAACTCGCCGGAAAGCGAGATACAAGGTAAGCATGAAAAATATGTTCGGTACTGTTGGAATGGAGCTAGCCTAATTTAGGTTACCTCGGTTGATTAGTTTAGCTTTATTTTAAGGCGAGGCAAGGTATTATCAATCGAATTTCGGTTTTGTATTAAACTGAAAGCCGCGATTAATGCGTTTAAGCTGCGCGATTTGCTCGAAGTTTGCGCTTTTTTGGAATGGCACGATAAAAATTTGCAAAACACAACTGCATGCCGAGTAGTGAATCAGTTCATAGTGTTTTAGGATGTTTACTTTAAAAATTCGGGAATAACGCTCTAAACGTGTTCATCGGATGTCATTTGCTAAGCTGATGGATGTGAATGAAGTCTATTTTCCTTCCGGGGTTTAATAATTCTGATTTTCAAATTGAATCCGTAATTTTCAAAACTTCCTCGTAAAAGTGAAGGGGCTTTCTTTTCAAAGAGTTACTCTGGCCTGTCCTTGTTTGGACCCAAGTAATTGCTATGGCGTTGAAGTGGCCCATTCTAATAGACAAATAAGCTATCGGAAACATAAGTGCTTTCAACTTTTCATCAAAAAATCAAGTAATAACATACACCTTTCAATATCGGTGTCAAATTAAAACCCGGAAAAATACTCAAATTTACATTTCAAAAAAAAAAAATTGCCAAAAGCAAACAGCATCGTGCGTATATTCGGAAAGTACTTCTAAGTACAATAAATACAGAGCTTTTATACGGATTAAGAACCGCAGCCTTTAAATGTCAAAGAGCGACTTACATGTGGTTGACCGTGGAATCAGAAGATAACGTAAAAATATCAAGATTGCAGCTGGCGCGCGGCGGGATTGTAAGTTTTTTCAACAATTGTCTTATATTCCTTGACATGTGCTTTGCAGGTTGTTCAAATTTGCATAAGCTTTTCTGCCTTCTTGAAACAAACACTTCGCGTTAATTATAACACAAACACTTATTACCACAGCTAGTCTTTGGCTTTAGATAAACGTTTTTTTCAAAAACAATGGCAGTAAAAAGTTGTTTCCTTAAAAACCTTTGAGCTGCGCAACTTTTCCGTCGGTTTCTTATGTTCAACGCTTTGTTTGGTTTAATTGCACCTTGCATGATAATTAGTCATGTCACCTACTGCAAGCTTCTCAGCAATCGAAAAGTGCCCTGTCCTTGGGGAGAAAAGTTGTTTGTTTTGGCCTAACAAAGGTAAATTGATAGCGCTTTGGGGGTGGAAATCACTGAAGTAAAATCGCCAGGTTCGTACAGAAAAATCGGTTTCAATTGTCAGAGAATAATCGATATGTCACAATCGACTTCAGTCTCTAACATGTGAAAGAAGCAGGTAATGGTTTCAATAAAAAGTACAAGCTGATTGATCGAACATGGTCGTATTACCCTTGTTCTTATATTCAAAGAACATGTGCCCTTTGGCTAACAAGTACAGTATTTCTTTTTTAACGAGGAAGAAAGGTGCTATTATTGTGCTATTATTGAAGGCCGAGCGCAGATGTTTTTTCTTTTTTTTTTTTTGTGCTTTCTTACAGCCCTGACTTCAAATGCGACTTAATTAACAAAATCCTCATTCAAAGGAAAGCTATTTTACATTTTTGCCGGATCTGTACTTGTACATTTGGTTCTAATTTTTGCCCTGCCAAGTATTTGGAAGAAACCGCACACGTTCTTTGAAGTTTCCCTAATAAAGATTTAATATCGAGCAGTACTTTCCTCTGGCACTGTCTCTACAAATCAAAGCTACACTAACCTTTTAGATGGTGTAATAAACCCTCCAATAAAGTGTTTTTTCAGAAAATTCGAGAAATTGCAAAACAATTTCCGATAAAATCTCATGTTGTGTCTAGTCTTGTATGACCCTTTCTTGTTGGGCGTCTCTTTGTCTGTTTCTCTCTTGTTCCCGCTAATAGCATTGGTTCACGTGCACTTGTTCCAATTAAGTTAATTATTTCTGGTCATTTTATAAATGACAGTTAAAATAACTTTGTTCAAACGTATACTGTCACTATACTTCTCTGGTTTCGAAATACCAAATCGGATCAGTCTTCAGGAGGAAGTTTTTGTCATGAAAGGTGTTAGTAATCGTGTTTGAAATGATAGACCAAAATTAATTGTTTCTATCTCGATCACGATGGTGTAGTTTATAATAGGAAGTTTTTTTCTTACAGCTTTTATCGTCGATTACCTGTACTTTCTACTACGGCAGTACAAAGGCGTCAGAACAAAGGCTTTTTAGGAAACGATTAAAAACGAGAGACAGACGTTTTTTTTGTATAGGATCAGTCACTTAAAAAAAACATCACCGGCATGGAGCTCAAACCGACATTTATCAATTTTAATATCGCTTCACTTATCAGACTCAATGTTGTGTGCACCGTAGAAGCATGTACTTACGAGCTTATCTTTTTGGCAGTTGAATGGGGAGGGGCGCATTAAAAAATTATCTGTCAGCTGTTTGACTCACTTGTCGATATTCATCTGTCCTTGAGGTCCTTGACGTGTTACAGCAACAAAACGTGTGGTGTTTTCACAGCTATTATGGCCAAGTAATGGGGGGAACATTTTTTGCGACTTGTCGCGCAACAAATGTTGCGTTAAGCCTGGTTCCCACTTGTGTGATAAACAAGCACAAGAAAATAAGGCGTACGCAAGCGCGGTAACGTTGGAGAAGATCTGGAAACTGATTCAAGATGACGGAATCATCTTGCTTGTGCTTACCTCTCGCCGGTTTCCTCTTGTGAAATAAGCACAAGCACAAGGAATGGAAAAAGTTGCTTATGCTTAACTCACGCTTATTTCATGCCGTTCCCACACGATTGTTCTTATGCTTATGCTTGTGCTTATCTCACAAGCGGGAACGGCTTTACAAGTTGCGACTGTTTGTTGCCCGTATTAATACCTTCGCGCGCAACAAATTTTCATGTTGCAGAAAGTAGGCGTCGTTTCTGCTTTTTGCTTAAGTTCCTTAATACCTTTACCTCACTGCATCAAGAATCCCCCAGCCTCACTAAGAGACTGGAAAACAAAAACAACAAACAAAGCCCAGAGCTTTCGGTCAAGTCAGTAGCAGCCCCATAGCAACACACCCTTTAATCTTGGTTCGCCGATACAGACTGTGCTTTGAAAATCTGAATACTATGATTACCGTTTCGCGTTTCATTTCCAGATTGGACAAACGAAGATTTGCATCATTTTACGTTCGTACCAAATCTAGCAGAATTTGAAGCCATGCGCACGAAGGAACAGACCCTATCAGAGCTGTTTAGCGAGCTGGATTTAGACAAGGATGGGCTGATAGGAGCAGAAGAACTCAAAGATTTCTGTGAAGATATCGGGCGAGGTATCACACTGGAACGAGCGGCTGAAGACATTGCGCTCGTGGACGGCGATAAAGATGGTAAAATCGACAAAGATGAGTGGATAGAACTAATGTTTCCTAAGTTTAATATCCAATGATGCAGTAAGATGGAATTAGTCGTAATTATCTATCAGCACCTGGTCTTAAACCTTACTGGCTCTTGAGACATGTAACGCGGTTTCAAGTTTTGAGTTCGCGGATGAAATCCTAAGGTGAGACTACAGTAGTTTCCTGTGGTGTTGTTTATTTGTTCAATATTGTTCTTTCCTTTTGGGTATACGGATCAAATCCTATAGTTTTAACTTTCAAGTAAGTCTATTGCCCAGTTCTTTGTTTGGTACTTTTTATTATGCTGTACAATATGTTTCTTTCGCACCTTGTCGCGCAACGGATGTTGCATTGCAAGTTGTGATTGTTTGTTGCGCGTATTACCACCTCCGCGCGCAACAAATTTTCGTGTTGCAGAAAGTAGACGCTGTTTCTACTTTTTGCAACATGAAATTTGTTGCGCTTGGAGGTGGTAATACGCGCAACAAACAATCGCAACTTGGAACACAACATTTGTTATGCGACAAGTTGCAACAAAATATTGCCCGTATTACTTGGCCTTTAAGGTTAATACGTAAAAACCACTGGACTGTACATTACAGCGTGTTAGTGGTACTTTTTAATTTTTAATGTTACAGACGCAGGTGAAATTTTAACAAACATTTGACAGTTTGTATCCCCTTACTCTCGTTCGAGCTGAGGTAGAGGCGGATATCGAAGGGTCAGACACGGGCGGGTAACTCAACGCATGTGTGGGGCGATTTACACGGTACGACTTTGTTGCATGCGACAAGCTTACGACAGGCCTACGACACGAATTGTTTCGTGTAAATCAAACCTACAACTCGCTTACGACTGTCGTGTACGTCACAAAAAAATGTCGTAAGATTTTAAAACATGTTTTAAAATCCTACGACAATCGTAGATATAGGCAATGTTGAGTGACGAGAGTTGTGTGCGATTTTTTGCATGACACGAGCAGCGCGCGCTCCAGAAATCGCTTGCGACAGTCGTGAGCAAAAGTTGTACCGTCTAAATCGGCCTTTAGATCATGTTCGATTGATCATATTTCGGAATTAGGATAAGGCGAATAGCTGTTAGATTTCTCTTTTTAATTAAATTTGGTTAGACATTTCTGCTAACGTTCGCTGACACATGATAATTTAACAGTGATTTTGTACTCCAGTAACTCCAAAAACCTCTTTTGAGAGATTTCTTGTCATCACCATATGTTTTCCTATCCCGGAACAGGGTCAATCGAACGCACCCTAATCTGTTTGAATCTACAGTAATTAATCTATCTAGGTTGGCCTTTTTAGGTTCTTTGTTTATGCAGCAAAAAATAGTATGCTAGTTTCAGACTTGGTTTTGTCTAGTTTAAGGTTGCATTATTTTGTTTCTAAACTTCTACTCCGTCACGTGCGCATTTTTCGAGCGATAAACCGGACTGAAGTTAGTCCAAATGACGTACGCTGGAGAAGGATTGTCTGTCGTCTCTACCATGGCGTTAAGTTTTGTTTATGCCGGCTTTAAGGCACTTAATACCATTTGTCAGGCTGTAGCCCAAAGAGATAAACCTGACTGTGAACATGCCATCTTTTATTCACAAGAATAGGCTCGAGAATACCAATTCATGCACAAATACTTGACTCACGCGCAAACACGCACAAGCACTGATACGCGCGCACCAACACGCACACTCCCACGAAAACGCACAAAAGCAGACACGCGGTGGAAAACTAACGCCCCGCTGGTGGTCGATGTTCTTTAGGCTTGGCTCACATAGGTGAACAAACCAGCGTTTTCTGTCCATTGTTGGAGCAGGAAACTACACCGGCGCAGTCAATGAACAAGCGAAGGTCAGCCTGTCGAGAATTAGCTCTTTAAAATAAACTGGAGAATTACTTTATTACGAACGGAATGGGGCAACGGACGCCGGAGCTTACAAATGGTAAACTATAGGTATTTTCTTCTAAGTTTTGGTGACGTTGTAAAGGACGTTTGGAGTTACATGTATAACGTTAAGGACGGTGCCTACTATTGTTACTGCGCATACGTTCTGCGCATCTCGAGATACTCGGGTTTCCTATGGGTGGTGCCTGCTAATACAGGAATATTTTTGCGCGCTTTTAAACTATATGGAGAAAGCAGAACTTACCAAATGCCTTTGGTATCTCAAAAGAAAATTGGGGGTAACCATGCATTTTTCAGAGAAAATTAAGCTTCGATTTAGGAAAAAATCCCATACATTCCTTTATATTTTGGCACTTTTTAGAGATATTGTTGCTTAATTATCTCTGAAAAATGCGTGGTTCCCCCCAATTTTTTTTTTTGGATTCCAATAGGCCTTGCTAAGATCTGCTTTTCCCGCATAGTCGTAAACCGCACAAAAATACTTCGGTGTTAGTAGGCACCGTCCTTAAATGCTTTACTTCGTCCTTGTGTACTCGGTTTTGATATTCATGTTTTGTCTGCTAAGTCGCGCCGAGTGTTGGCTAGAACTCGTTTGGTCTGAAAATCTAATTCACTCTCGCGCGAGTTTAAATCACGCGCTCTCACTTATTCTTTCAGTGGTGCGTTCTCATTATTGACATTATCATCATCATCATCATCATCATCATCATCATTATCATCATCATCATCATCATCAATACCTTACCATCACCAATAACACAACACCACCACAATCAACATCATCATTATTATCATCACCATCACCACCTGCGTCCCCATCGTCAACGTCGTTATCGTCGTAAACGTCATCACCGTCATCATGGGTCTTAAAAGTAGCATATAGGCCCTCAAATCTTCGAATTTACTTCTCGAGCTAATCTTTCTTGTTTTAAGAACACTAAATTTCTGTGAAAAGCTATCAACCAAAAGTCGCTTGGCAGAGAAGTTCTAGTGTTTAAGCACTTTCGACGAGAATGCGTGAGAGGTTTTCTCATTGACTCGAAAGAAATTTCGTGAGAGTCAGTGAAAACACCTCTCACGTATTCTCGTCGATTTCTGTGTGCTAAAAATTTGAAAATTTAGCCAACTATTTGCGAGTCTAGCTTTCGGTTTGGGCCGATGATTACGGTAAAAGTTCGATGTGACTGATAAGGAAATGGGCCGTTAAAGTATTTCGGACTGTAAATAGTACTTATCCAGGCTGGTAGTTACCACGAAACTTCTCACCACGGAAGTTTTTAAAATTGACTTAACGTAAGCGGTAAAATGTTAAAGAAAGGTTTGTCTTAGCGGTAGGAAAAGATAGTGATGAATTCAATTTAATTAAAAACGACGATAAATTAGTGGGTGTATTAGTAAACAATTGCTCTTGACCCGGCTGCTCCAAAGATTCTGATAGCCTGCGTGGCAGGTAATGGAATCGGGCGTGCGTGCGACGCGCGAGGGGAGCAGGTCCTTCATTCAAATAAAAAAGGCTAGGCATTACATTCATTGGGCGCTGCTTATGTCTTGACAAGTATTTTTCACTCTTGTTTCAAACTGTTGGGAGTAAACGCACAAGTGTTTTAAGCTGGCACAGGCTATTACAAAGAAGCAGGACACAGTTGCACAAAACTGAGTGAGATTTTATACAACCTTTTCCCGTAATACGAAGGGTATTCTGGAGGGCGTACAACCGTTTGTTTAACGAAATCGCACAAGAATATCCTCTGAAACAGAAGGAACGGTTGGATGAACCCTCCAGTTACCTTACGATAGTCTTGCGCAACAGGACGCAGGCTATTAGCCTGATCTTCACATGGTTCGAGGTTGCTCCGGCTGTCTCTCGATTTGTGTCATATCGAGAAGTCACAATCCCTGGTTATTCAAAGGGCGCCGGATCTAAATCTAAATTGATTTCTGTATAATCTCCAATATGAGATAAGAAGATACAGGAATATGGTCAGCGCTATTAGACATAATGACTAGAGTTTATAATCTCATTGATGACCAGCTGAGATAGTCTATATTTAAATGACTGAATTGAGGTGGTACCGCGTAAAGACAAGGGTAACGAGTTCCATTCAGGGATTGTGCGAGGGAAAAAGGAATAACGAATAACGTTATCCAGCAGATACATCGCTATCCAGTGGATAAACCGACCCCAGCCAACATTTTATCCGCTGGATAGCGAAATATCCACTGAATAAAGTTACCCGCTCTTTGAACAACTGGGTAGTACACCTGTTTTGATCGGTAGAACTTGACAAACGTGTGATGACTTCGGGAACGTTATCTCAGACAAAGTATATCAGTGAGGAGGGGAGGGAGTGTTATTGAGCGACCTCCGGCCGTCTGAGAATCGTGAGAATCAAATGGTTAGACTTTCTGGTCTTCTCGGATAAGGACGATAAACCGTAGGTCCCGTCTCACAACACTTATTCCTAATAATAATCTGCGGGACGTTAAAGAACCCTTGGCATTGTTCGAAAAAAGTAGGGCGTGGGGTTCCTGGTGTCATGGTCCATCTGATTAGAACCGTCATTGGTCTGGGTGGGTGGGGTGAGATCATATATGGACTGAGGCGGCAGCCAGAGGCGCTTCTATATGCTGACGTCCGATCTCACCCTTAAGTTCCTCCGCAATTAAACTACGAGCTGCAAGAGAGGAAAAGTGGCACCCCCATTCTCCTTCTTCTTCCTATACAATAAACATTTAAACTTCGTCTTTATCATTGTTTTCTAAATTTTATTTACAATTTTTTATTTTAAGTAGGTCATATTTTAGTCTTGAGTTATTTTAGACTGCGAGCAGTCCCTCTTTTGCTCGAAAATCCGCAGGAAAAACGCAAAAACCTGAGCGAGCACGATATTCGAGGGGTGAGCGGCGAAGTCGCGGGCCGCACGGGCGCCGTAAGGCGAACGAAAAGAGAGACTACACTGCTCTCCTTTCGCTTGCCTTCCGGCTCCCGCACCACTCGTTGCCTCGCCGCTAGCGCGCGCGCCTCGCTCAGTTTTTTTTTTTTTTTTGCGTTCTTCCACGCGGATTTTCGAGCAAAAGAGAGACTGTCCGCAGTCTAGAGTTATTAGCGAGTTTACGCAACAGGACGGCTGATTTGGTGGGACGGCAAATTGTCCTTGTGTGACCAACGTGACGGCCAAGTATTCATGACTCTAAATTGTAACATTCCTACCGCTCGTGGTTTTCAGGTTGTCAAAGATGAGAGAACACCAGTTTTAGTCGAAAATCGCCTAAAAATGTGAAGGTACTAAGATGTCACGTTGGTCACACAACGATATTTCACTGTCCCCTTTCCTCAGCCGTCCTGTTGCGTAAGCTCAGCTATTTATGCCCGGTGTGCGCCTGGTGTTCAGTTCTGAACTGCGGAATTTCTGTCCAGATAAAACATCGATTTATGAACTGACTCGCGGGGGAAATTTTACTCGCTGCCTTGGAACAACACTTGGACGAAGTGCCAGTTAGCCGAGATTTTGGGCCAGTCATAAAAGACGTTGCACGATTTCTTGCGTGAGTTTTCCTGAACTAAACATAAAACAGACCAGTAGACCTAAGCGTGGTGGAGCAGCTTCAGCAAGATAACTGCGTCGACGCATTTCACAGTAACCAAAAGAAGCGTGGTCAACTAAGCGTGACCGCACCCTTCTCAGTTTAATTTGACATCACGCTCTTCAGACATAACAGGCCTTGCGTTACGCAGGCGGGAGGCTGGAGAGAGCAAGACTCTTTTACACCCGCGAGCCACTTGCTGAGAGCAGCGGCCACTCTTTCTGGTTGCCATGGAGACAGGTCGAGAAGAGAAACTGCTGCAGCTAGCTGGATGGCATACGTTACTAAGGAGAAAAGAAAAAAAGCATAGTGAGGGAAAGAAAAAAATTGTAATAACCCGTGTTATGATGTCTTAACTTTGTCTCAGGTCAATTCTTTGGTTATGCAATAATGACTGGTTCTAACTCAGAGCTGTGCGTTTGGATGAAAAATGAAACATATATTTGAACTGCGGGTGAAAGATTAAATACAAGAAAGATCCTTGCAGTTATTTACGCAACTTAAGCAGTTGCGAAAAGAAAACCTGAAAAAAATTCAGGCTTGAGCGGGGTTCGAACCCATGACCTCTGCGATGCCGGTCATGGGCTCGAAGCCCGTTCGAAGCCCGTTCAAGCCTGAACAAGTCTCTGGATGAAATCCTAAAGTGTGACCATTCAAATGAAAGTACTTTCTGTGGTGCTGTTTAGTATGCTTTATAAGCTGGCTCTAGCTTTTGAGTCTGTGGATGAAATCCTAACGTATGACCAGTCAAATGAAAGCTACTGAGCAGTACTTTCCTGTGGTGCTGTTTATTATGCTGTATAAGGTGGCTCTATTTTTTGAGTCTGTGGATGAAATCCTAACGTGTGACCATTCAAATGAAAGCTACTGAGCAGTTCTTTCCTGTGGTGCTGTGTATTATCCTGTATAAGGTGATTCTAACTTTTGAGTCTGTGGATGAAATCCTAAAGTGTGACCATTCAAATGAAAGCTACTGAGCAGTACTTTCCTGTGGTGCTGTTTATTATGCTGTATAAGGTGGCTCTATTTTTTGAGTCTGTGGATGAAATCCTAACGTGTGACCATTCAAATGAAAGCTACTGAGCAGTTCTTTCCTGTGGTGCTGTGTATTATCCTGTATAAGGTGATTCTAACTTTTGAGTCTGTGGATGAAATCCTAACGTATGACCAGTCAAATGAAAGCTACTGAGCAGTACTTTCCTGTGGTGCTGTTTATTATGCTGTATAAGGTGGCTCTATTTTTTTGAGTCTGTGGATGAAATCCTAAAGTGTGACCATTCAAATGAAAGCTACTCAGCAGTACTTTCCTGTGGTGCTGTTTATTATGCTGTATAAGGTGGCTCTAGCCGTTGAGTCTGTGGATGAAATCTGTTGTGTACTATTTCCCGGTGGTGTTGTTTGATTGTAATGCATTTCCCGAAATATATTTGGCCAGGATTTTCTCCAAATTTAAATTTAACCAATTCTTGGTAATGAAAAGGTAAAACCCGTTTAAAACAATGCGCTTGGGCTTAAACTGCATCTTATTTGTAACCTCTCAACCTCTACAGAGAAAAAATTATCTACCTTTTGAGTTAAATGTTTGTTCTATTAGTCCGCATAACACGTCCGTTATTTCAGGCACTGCAGTTTGCTGGTTTTCAATGGCAATCCTGCAAAAGACCCCTGAAAAACAAATTTCAGCAAGTTAGCTCGTAAAAGGGAATACTCTCTCAGAGGTCACACAATCCTGAAACTCCCAGCCGTCCGCCCAACGACTTACGGCTTGCATTGGTTCCGCTACTTTGGCTCACGAGTGGAACAGGCTACCAGATGGCGCCAGGAGATCGGAGACGCTGGCTGAGTTCAGGTGCGTGGTCCGGCAGTATTTGCACTTAGAGCGTGGATGCTTCCTGATCCCTGCGTTTGTTTGGGTGTGGCGGGTCTCGGATCTTTCGGGCGCCATCAGGTGCAGTGATCTTGACGCTAAATTTTAGTTTAAGAAGTAGAAATAACATTCAAGTGTGCTTAAAATTAGATATGATTGTCGTCTACTTTCGCAATTAAATCTCCCGGGTGCCGCCATTTTGGATTATATGACGTCATTGTGTTGCCGCTATTGTTAGTAAGCAGAAGTTCTTTTGTGTGAAACAATAGAGCAATGTAATTACGTCATGAAATCCAGGATGGCCGCGCCCGGGAAATTGAAAGCGAAAATCATATCTAATTTTTAGCACACTTGAATGTTATTTCTACTTCTTAAAATAAAATTTAGAATTTAGACACTATTTCCAACAATTTACCGTCCATTTGTTTTCGGAGTTAAGGTTCGCTTTTAAGTGAGCTGGTACAGAAACTTTAAAATAGGACAAGTCTCTATAATGATGTAAACACGTCTAGAGGCTTTTTACTTCATCAAGTAGGCGAACAACAAACATACCCAACAGTTGAATACACACAACAATCTGTGATTCTGCTAGTCTGCCTTGCGTCAGTTTACCACACCTCGAACAAATCTCACGTCCTTCTTCGCCACCTATCTGCTCCGCATTTTCCCTTGCTTCCTTGTCCTCGGTTACCCCTACACGGGGTAAATTTCTAGAGACATTCTCATCGCTTGATCTTTGACAGCAACAAGTGGACTTTCCTCTCGTCAAACTGTTTTCATCTGCTTTAAGAATTCCACTTTGAGCCGTTACCGGAGCAGTTACATCTCTACTGCAGATCATCTCATCATTAGATACTCCGCCACCCCAAGTCTCCAGTATTCTCCATATGTTGTCGATGATGAGGTTATTCACGGTCCATTGCCAACCAAGAACACAGGACAGTAACTGGAGCGACTTGACGAGCTCAAACGAATGTCTGTCAGCCACCAGGTTTCCATCTTAAATCAGATAACAACATTACTTTGAATGGGGAATTGTTTGACTTAAAAGGGTCAGTGCATTTCAACCTCCCGTGAATGCAATCTCTTCGAACACCTTTAAGTTTCCGCTTAAGAGAGGTTTAAATTTAGCATTCGTTCATCTTACGTGGGACCGGGACAACTATTAATGACGGTGCCTACTAATACAGAGGTATTTTTCCGCGGTTTCTGACCATGTGGGTAAAGCAGATTTTAGCAAGGGCTATTGGAATCCAAAAAGAAAATTGGGGGTAGGCACGCATTTTTTAGAAATAATTAAGCAATGATATTTCTAAAAAGCGCCAAAATATAAAGTAATGTATGGCAGTTTTTCCTAAACTGAAGCTTAATTATCTCTGAAAAATGCATGGTTACCCCAATTTTCTTTTAGGATACCAAGAGTACTAGCTAAGTTCTGCTTTGTCCGCATAGTTTTAAAAATATCCCTGTATTAGTGAGCACTACCCATACGAAACCCGAGTATCTCGAGATGCAGAGAACGTATGCGCAGTAACAATAGTAGGCACCGTCTTTAAGTGTCTGTTAAAGGTAGGTGGTTCTAACTTCTCACATGCAAAACTCAGCATAAAATCTCACATGTGACCAACCAATCAATTAAAAGTTGTTCTTGAACAAATTCTTCAATTTCAACTTCAGTGTTATGTTTACCACGCTTTTCTACCTTTTTGAGTCTGTAGGTAAATTACTTTGTTTTAAAAGAGCTCAACCGAATGTCTGTCAGACATTCACCACAAGCCACTAGGTGAGGAGCCACCTAGTGCAAATACTGTGAAATAAAGACGTTATTATTATTGGTTGTTGGCTGTTTCTTTTATCATCATCATCATCATCATCATCATCATCATCATCATCATCATCATCATCATTATTATTATTACTGTTGTTGTTGTTGTTGTTGTTGTTGTTGTTGGAATAAATGTGATGGAATATGTTAAGCCTGGTGAATGAATGAGAATGATGTATTAATCCATAAGTGATACAGGCATACTCGGAAAAAAATCCGAGTGCTCCTATCAGGAGTCCAACCTAAGACTTTCCGATTACTAGTTCGGATGCTCTACCACTGAGCTACAGGAGACTTGTGGGAGCTAAGGCCATTAAACTAGGTTCATGGGACAAATATCCTGCATACTGCTAGGATTGGAATGTATATAGTATATACAGGTATAGTTAAGTATACAGGTATATTGTATTATGATCTCACTGGACGAAAACCAAGTTAAAGTAATTATTTTTAAAAGTGAAGACTGTAAAGAACAATCAAGTGGTAAATCTATGTTATAACAAGCGTTCCCTGGCTGACCTTACCTTCATCAAAGCAAACATTACTGAAGCTTTCGTCTTGCAGCTTTTTCATGATCCCTAATCCAAGCTCTTTGACTGTCTCATCCGTAACCTTGTCACTTCCCAAGCTGTACAACGCGCGAAGAATGTTACCAAGGGCACTTGAAAACGAATCCGCCCAATTCAACAACACAACCAACAGAGTTCGAGACAAAGACAACTGTTCATCAAACGTGCAGTCCGGAGACGATCTCAGTATTTCCGGCCATACCGTAACCATGGCGACAATGAGCTCCAAGGCTGTATCCTGAAGACGGTGCAGTGACCGCATGACGTCATAACAGACAACGCGAACGCAGCCAAGATCTTCTTTGAGTCGACACAGAGCTGTGAATACACGGCTATGGAGTATAACAGACAAGGATGAGTGAAGTTGGGCATGAACGGTCACGAACTCTTAGACTCCATTTCTTACTTTATCAATGTTGTTAGATTTCGAGATGGATTTATATTTTCGTAAATTAGAGCAGTTCACTGGTATCATTTTGAACAACAACAAATCAAAATGTTAACAAAGTTAAACTTAATTTACAACATAATATATTAATACAAAAGAGGTAACATTTACTCAGAATAACTGAAAAGCTAATCGAGCTGAGTAAAACTAAATAATGTTTAAATATAGAAGGTAGGTTGGCACTAAAGTTTGAGCAAAGCAATGAAAGGGAAAAAGCTTAATAGGAATAAGAAGAAAGTTGGACAAGAACGTTATAATGAATGAATGAATGAATGAATGAATGAATGAATGAATGAATGAATGAATTCTTATATACCGCACATATCACCAAGTCTCATGGCGGTTTACATTTCTGTGGGGTGAGATCGGACGTCAGCATGTTAAGGCGCCTCTGGCAGCCGCTATCGGTCCATATTCGATCTCACCCACCCACCCACTTAACCCAAGCATGAGTGTGAAAGATAGAAGGCCAGACCACAACACCGGGAACTACGTCCCTTAACGTCCCACAAAGTAATCATGAACAAGGGTTGTGAGACGGGACCTACGATTTATCGTCCTTATCCGAGAAGACTAGAAAGTCTAACCGTTTGCAGATGTTATTACAAAGGCAGCACTTTCTCCTTAGTTATTTAAAGACCCTGAGTGTTGGTCCGGCCGGGGTTTGAACCCACGACCTCCCGCACGGGAGCCCGGTGCTCTACCAACTGAGCCAACCGGTCGGCGGTTGGCAAAGCGTTTCTCGTCCAGGCCTTCCTTATTTATTTGGTGGATTTTGACAGGGTCAGGTACCGACACAAAACTGCATAATTCGGAGATGCACGTGACAACGAAGCGCGAGAGTTGATGAGAAGGACGCGGTACGTGAGTAATGACGGCTTTGACTACCAAAGGAGAACGAAAACGCTTTCCACTTTCTTTCTTAGTTTAATCAACATCAAACAAAAAAAATCTGCAGTTAAGAGGTTTTGTTTGTGAGCTACAAAACAGCCCTTGTCACGGTTATCTACGCCATCTTGGAAATTAGAGGCAAAGATACCAATTCCCCTGCATTTCCTTACAATTGCTTTGCGACGCAGAAGTTTGTCCGCCAAGTCTCAAAAATCGCGGCCTTTGCCAAAAAAAGATTTTTATGAACTAAGTGAATAATTTTTTTTCTGTTCGTGAGTGTTGCAATTTGTAGGTTGAAACCCCTCCCTCTACTCACATATAGTCAAATACAGTAGAAGCCCTGTATATGCTGGCAATGAGAGTGAATATCAGAAAATAATGACATCGTCAGACTCAAAGTTACTTACCAAAGAGACAGAGCCCCTTTAATGTCACCATCTGTTGACCTGTGGCATGCTGTGATCAAACTCCGAGAGCACAGGGTTACCAACTGAGGAATCAGGTTCCCAAATTTCTCATCACCACGCGATAGCTGAGTAACGACTTCCAGCAGCCGCGCCTCAAAACCAGATTTAACAGGTTTCCATTCCTGTAATTCCTTATCAGATTGATATTGTCCAAGCTGGTCCAAAATTAAAGGCATCATGTCATCCTCGCGTGTTTTCAGAAACTGCACTATAGCGGAGGTAAGTGGCGTGCATGAAGAGATATTCTTGATGGTGCTGAGCCGTTGAACTACAACATTCAATTTCACCGAGTCTTCGTGCAAACGAGTAAGGCATTTAAATGCGTAATCCTTTTCTGAAAGAAACTTTGGGCGGACTAACAGAGGGCGATATTTGCAGTCTTGGCGTTCAGCTGTTTTTGTTGAATTGTTAGCGTTCATTCCAGCTTCGTTTGCGCCAATGTTCTTGGTTCGTTGTTTCACATGTTTTGCTCTCACTGGCTTATCACTAGTGCTACTTTTTGCCGGCTGTTTTGCCATCATTTGCTCACCACTGCCAACATTACCATGCGATGTGACTGAAACTACACCTGAAGAAGTCTTTCCACCTTTACACAACGCAGTGCTTTCTTGTCTTTGGTTGACGTTTAGTTGCGTTTTCATTTTCTTGCACTGAGAAGCAAGATTTATATCTTTTGCTGATTCAGAAACCGTTTGTTGCAAAGAGCGCTTTAGCGATTTGCTCTCTCCTGTAGGAGTCGATCTAAACATGCTCATTATACTCTCAGCAGACCGATTCTTCACTAAACTATCTCGATGGTCACGTCTTCTAATATCACAAGTCGTGTCACCTCCCAACGATGTCCTTTTCACGTTCTTTGAGGACAACTCAGTATAATTGACTATAGCGTGACATTCCTGTGGAGAATGGCTAGTTCTGCTAGTTGCCGTCGTGGTACTGGGACCTTTCTGCGTTTGTTTGTTGTATTCGCTCGTAGAGCTGGGAGAAGCTGGGTGCACCTCACCAGCCAAAGAACAAGGCGAAGGAGGAAGAGGGGAAAGAGGAGGGAAATCACCAATGCTAAGGTCTCCAATCGGAGATGCGTCATCTTCATCATCTGATGGGTTAGGAGAAGGTGGAAGAGGAGAAAGCGTATGGAACTGTTCACCAATGAGGTCGCCTAGGTTCCTCATCAAGGCTTGAATCGGTAAACTGTCTTGCTGAACCAAATTCACTGGTGCGCTCGCGAGTGTATCTGCTTTATCAGAAGACAATGATGGCTGCAAAGGTTCATTCTCGTCAAGTGCACTTTCTGCATTTAAGAAACATGATGAAGGAACTGGTTCATCAATTAGAGCTCTAAAAGTGAGAATACTGCCTTCAAAAATAGAATGCTTTCTTTCTCTCTTGGAACTCGAAGGCTGCTCGATTTCTTGACTAATAACGGAGAGCATACCTCCCTCAAAATCATTATGGGTATTTTCCTCATGGTTTATTGAATGTTCCGCTTCTATTTCAAAGGTCTCGTCTTGTAAAATGGAATTCTCCACATTCGATAGCTCAGCGGCTGCCTCTTTACTTGAGTAACCTTTTCTTAAGTCATCAGAGGTGTGGTGAAAAATGGCATATTCTGTCAAAACTACGTTACTCTCTTCAGAGCTTCCACCTTTGCATTTTTCCGCTAAGGATCTTGTTGATGTTGATGACGATGCCATTATGACATCACGGTCATCATCAACCTTCACAGCTGAGCTACCAACTACAGGGGTTTCAGGTATAAAATAATTACAGGGCACATCTTCTCTGGTATCTAAGTCACTGTCTCCAGAATTTCCATCTTTGCACTTTACGATGTTAAGGCCATCGGCCGTGGTTGAGGTATTGACTGTTGGGGCTTCACCATTTGCTATGGAGGAAGAATGAGTTACAAACTCTTTCGCTAACTGTAAGTCGCTGTGTTTAGAACCTTTATCTCTGTACTTTTCTGGTGAAGAAGGCGCTGTCGTTGCCGTCCTTGTGGTTAAATCGCGATTTACATCACTTTCACCACTCAACATTCTTACTCCAGCGTTTTCACACTTTGTACTTTTGTCTGAACAATTCAACAAACCTTTGGCGAACACTTCACCTGACTCAGAGTCAATTTTCACCTCTGTTTCTTTAAGAGAACGCCTTTGCTCCGGTAAACTATTTTCATCACAATCACAACTTATAGGCACAGATACACCAGCAGTCTTTGTCTCTATTGTGGAACTGCAAATATCCCGAGTTTCTCGCAAAGGAAGCTCAGTTTTGTCGGATGAATTCGTGTCAACAACAGGAGCTGAGTCAATCTCCAACTGATCTGGTACGTCTTCAAAACGTTCGAGGATTTCGTTGTTGTTTTCTTCAAGAGTTGCTTCCTTCTGCTCTGAAACAGTTTCCTTGTTTTGTAAAATGTTTTCACCGACACTTGGTTCATTTTTGCCATGCGGCGACGTTTGTTCGTCTATTATATTTGTTACAACATTTTTTACGTCGTTGATGGGTCTGGCTTTAATACTATCGTTGTTATGTATGCTGTGGTCAGAGGAAGATATTTCACCAAAATTGTCTCTTGGTTCCGTTAACATGATAACTGGGACACTACTTTCATTTCCAGATTCAGACGACGAAGAAAGCTTCTGCTCATTTTCAACAGCAAGCTTACCAACTTTGCTGTTTTCGTTCTTGTTATCGCTGTTGATAGCAACACGATCCACTTCCTCAGAAAATGCATTTGAACTGTTTTCGTTCGTTACGTTTACATGTAAGCTTGAGATCGAGTCTCCTTGGTAACCAAACTCACTAGTGTTTTTATGGCTGACACCCTCAGCATCAGAACTTTGGACGTGTTGTTCACATTCAACTTTTCCCGTATTCTCGCTATCACCAACCTGCAACTTTTTAACTTTTCTTGCGACGCCATTGCTTCCTAACTCAGTATCTCGGCTTGAATTCAAATCACTTCCAGTCTCTTTTTCACTGTCAGCCTCAGACGAGGAACTGAGTTTCATTGCTTTAGTCCTGGATCGAGTCATAACGCGTAGCTTCGGTGACGTCACTCGACGCTTTCCTTTCCGCAGGGGACTGGAAAATTCCGATGCATTAGAGGATTCTACAGTCTTGGAAACCTCTGTATCTTTTTTGTCAACCCTTGCATTATCAGAAAATCTCCTTTCTGTATCGTGCGAATTCTTGCCCATTAGATGAACGGTTTCACCTTGTTCAAGTATATTTTTGTCATCTGAGGTTTCATTTTCGGAATCACACTTAACCTCGCAGTTTGACAAAGGAATATTTTCAGAACCTTTCAACTTATCTGGTGTCTTTTCGGCTAAAGGTTCTTCATGTTCTGTTTGTCTATTATCCGCATTACTGCTATTCTTCGCCGAGTCTTTGAAATTTTTGACTACAATTTCCCCATGATCAGGTGGAATATCAACTGATACTATCGATGTCTGTTCAGTTAAAGATTCTTCAAGCTCCGTTTTTCCATCATCCGCATTGCCATTATTCTTCACAAAGTCTCTGGAACCTTTATTATCAAAATCCTCATCAGCAACCAGACTCTCATCAGCTGTCCTTGCAGGGCTTGTTACAAATTCACCAGGCTCAACGTTATCACCAATAATCATGTCCGCCAAATCACCCAAACTGGAATCACTATCTCCATCGTCACTAGCCTCGCCATCATCCTCACTCTCGCTGACGCTCCCTTCCGAGGAGCTACTGCTCCCCAGTGCTCCTCTGTCGGGGCTGGGCGGTAGAGGACTGAGTGCGGGTCCAATATCGGATAGCTCTCTGAGTTCACGCATAATATGTGCTACTTGCTGATTTGAATAGGAGACTGGGGAAGAGCTCTGTTTGGTGGCTTTGGACGCCTGAGTTAGTTGCGCGGTTTTACGTTTCTGTCTGCAGGGAATAAGCAACTCAATGTTAACAATTTTTAGTAAATCGAGTAAGAAGAAAAACGAAGCACTTATGCATTAGTACGCTGTTAGTTGCTCCTATACGTGGACACATCCCTTCGAAAACTCAATCTACATGTATGTGTGTATCAAATGTGACTTGATCGGCAAAAAAATTTCCGAGCATGAAGGTGATTCAGGCGTACTGTCGTGTCTAAACTTGCTTGGTATTGACGTTTGTTCTGTAGGGACCAATTCACGCAATTCACTGAAGTTCACCGACGCTTTAATGACCGCTCAATAAATCGCAGCCCCCGCCTGTTACAAACATTCGGCGTTCCACAATTTCGGCGAAAAGCAGCCACCAATCAATAAGCTAATCGTAACTTCGAGTGACTCGTCAATACAGATTATTTCAACAACACACAAGCACGATATTCACGTGACTGAAAAAGACGCGAACAATGTACAGGAAACCCAGCCGCAACATGCTCATACACTTAGATGTCGCCAATGGTGTTACTTCAAAGTACAAAGTACATTTACTTTGCCGACAGCGAACGTACAAGTACAGTAGAAAAGACTGTTTGGTTTATCAATAGAGTTGATAACTTACGTTAGCTCTTCGTCAGAGCGAATCTACGAAGGGAATCCTTCTGTCGATTTGCTCTGACGAAGGGCTAACGCACGAAACGTCAGCACTCGAATCTCTTTACGTTGGCCAATTTACCTTCAGTTATCAACTCTGTTGATAAACCATGCAGACATTCGTTTCTACTCCCCACCGACGCAGCACCGCAGTTTCTTTAGAAACTAACTTCCTTGTACAAGTACAATACCTTGGTTTGGGCGCCTGCTTTGTTCCTGATATGTTGTAGTCAAGAGCTTTTGCTAGAAGAAAAACAAAAGAAATTAGTACAACTAAAAATTAAAACTAAAATAAAATTATGCTTTGCTACTTTCACAAGGAAAACAGTCAATTTAACACTCACCCAGTTCTGCGTCGAGCTTGGCACTTTCAACCTCTTCCTGTTGTAAAAGAAACAAGAAAAGATCACATGAAACAGCGTCATAGTTATACCTTTTGCTTTCACTGTGTTGTGGCACTTTGTTGAGGCAACGAGGGGTGGAAAATGTCTCAGAATATTAAAACTTTATTGCCCCTCCCTCCCCCCTCCCTTTCTCGAACAAATGGGGACACAAGCCATCGTCCCTTCGTTAGCTAGTGCTTTGATTCCAAAACATCTCGTTAAGTAAGGCAGGGATGGCGCAGTGGTGAGAGCACTCGCCTCCTACCAATGTGGCCCGGGTTCGATTACCGGACTCGGCGTCATATGTGGGTTGAGTTTGTTGTTGGTTCTCGTCCTTGCTCCGTGAGAATTTTATCCGCTGGTTCTCCGCTTTTCCCCTCTTCTCAAAAAGCAACATTTCCAAATCCCAATTCGATCCGAATCTGAGGGCACAGAGTTGTCAGCCGTAATAGACTGTTAAGTAATGAACACGTGAATGATCATTGCAGTTATATGCGCAACTTAAGCAATTGCGAAAAGAAATCCTGAAGAACTGCGATGATCATTCAGTCATTCATTCTTTCTTCCGCAGTTCGAATGTATGAATTTCATAGTGACTTGACTAGGAAAAGTTTGGTATTTTTGGAAAGTGGTCGCTCAAGAGAGGTGGTCGCTTACGAGAGGTGTTCGCAAGGGGAGGTTCGGTATTCACTTTCAGACTGCTTAATGTCACCCTCTTAAAAAAAAGTTGATTTATTTTATTTACTTAAGGTGATAAATACCCCTAAAATTTTACCTCGGATTTCTCCAGCTGTTGCTGAAGTTTTGTAATCTTTCTGTTGGCTTGCGTCAGAGATTTGGTCAAATCTTTGTTCTGATCTGTAACGAGAATAAATACCACATACTATAGACCAAAAGCCAGTCCAAATTTGTTACGAGTAAGAACACACTGACCTGTTTATATACAAGACCTACTTATTAACATGTACACTCCTGCACCCAACCTTAGATCTACTTCTTCAAAACTATTAGTTAGTGTTACTGCTTTCTCTTATTTAAAGATTTACGGAGACAGAGCGTTCTCTGTCTGTGCTCCTAAATTATGGAACTCTTTACCCACTGAAATAAGGACTGTATAGTCAAATCCTGTTATTACGGATACCGCTGGGACCAGAAAAAGTTTCCGTGTTACAGAGTGTCTTTGTTAAGCGGGTTAATTTTAAGGAAAATGTTTGGAGCGGGATCAAGGAAACAGCCAGTACTAACGAGTGTCCGTGTTAAGCGGGTGTCCGTAAAGCGGGGTTTCACTGTACTTCAGTTTATTGTTTTACAAAAAAGTTTAAAACGTTTCCTTTTATTAGAAAATTTAGTTCATATCTAGTTCATTTTCACATATTTCGACACTTTTTTGTACATATTTTTAACACCCTTGTTTTAGTATTGAATTGTTCTCACTTTTGTAAAGTGCCTTAGAACTTTTGAATTTTGGAGCTATATATTAAGGACCTCTTCATATGAGCCCGGTCGACCGAGCTGGCTCGGTTTCGAAGATCTCGCCTCGCCACTCTTTTCTTTACAAAAATTTCGATGTGTTCATATGAGAAGGCGGGCAAAAACCGAGATCTCGGTAACTGAGCTGGAAATCTTTCCCATGTGAACACTCCATCCCGGATACCGGGACTGTCCGTGACGAAACATTTTCAACTGCGCATGGCTTGTAAGATCGCTGGCAAGTCGGGACGCGGTTCCACGGGTTTTCTGAGGGCCTTTTGGACATTTTTTTATCTCGGCCGGTAACCGGGATTAAATTTCCCATATGAACAGAAGACAAAATTTGTCCCGCCTACTGGGCTCATATGAAGAGGCCCTAAATTGTCATTGTAATTTGTAATACACTGACCTTTCTCTTTCTTGAGTTGTTCCTGTAACTTGGAAATCGTGGCCGAACTTTTCTCCAGACTGCAAAAGATACCAAGAACAGCCATAGTTTAAAGAGAATAAAAATTGCACAATTTAGAAATACACAATTGAAGAGTTTCAGCCGGAACCACCTTTTGGACGTTTTGGGTCAGAAATCCGATTGCTCCAAATTTGCTCTATTTTCGTTTTGGACTTTATTTTTGGACCAGTCAACAAACACTTGTAAACAAACGCAGTTCTCCATATTCATCTGCAGACCCAAATTAGAAGAGTTGACAACGTTTGAAAAAACACGAATTCATTTTAATAGTGACGTTTCCGTTGCCGCCGCCGTCGTCATTGCTAAAGCTCCCTATTGTGACCATGCAATGGACTGACAGCCCATCGGGGAGGGGGGGGGGGGGGGTAGTAATTCTGTTACATGTAGTTGTTTAATGCTACAGTGACTGAATAATGAGAACTTTACTTTTCCACAAAGCTTTTGCTCTAACCTTTTCTTTTGTTTTTGAACCTCATGTGCTTGGACTTGTTTCTCCAGTCGCCATGCACATTCTTGTTCATCTTTTAACTTTGCTGTGTTCATCAATTCTGAACTTAACGTCTGTAAAGTATACAACAGATACATACACGCACTCTAGCTAAAGTATTTTTTTTTTCAAAGATTTTTTTAACCTAGTCAATTTGAAAGTAACACTTTATACCAAAAAGAAGGTGCTATTTCTGAAGAATAAAAAAATGTAATGGGTTAATCAGGATTTTCATAAGACTTTTTTCAAAGTAAGAAATTTTGATCATGGGGGCGAAATCGTAAAGTGTGACCATTCAAATGCAAGCTTCTGAGCAGTACTTTCCTGTGGTGCTGTTTATTATGCTGTACAAGGTGGTTCTGACTTTTGCGTCTGTGGATGAAATCCTAAAGTGTGACCATTCAAATCAAAGCTACTGAGCAGCACTTTCCTGTGGTGCTGTTTATTATGCTGTACAAGGTGACTCTAACGTTTGAGTCTGCGGATGAAATCCTAAAGTGTGACCATTCAAATGAAACCTACTGAGCAGTACTTTTCTGTGGTGCTGTTTATTATGCTGTACAAGGTGATTCTAACTTTTGAGTCTCTGGATGAAATCCTAAAGTGTGACCATTCAAATGAAAGCTACTGAGCAGTAATTTCCTGTGACGCTGTTTAAATTATTCCTCAGAACAACATAAAATTATATAAAACATATATTACTAATATGTACTTCAAGTCTCTGTACTTTTCCTCTTAATTCTGAAATAGTTGAATCAGCCAAAGATTTTTCCCGGAGAAGTCTTGCTGCATTCTGAAACAAAAATATATTTCATTTAATATCCACCTATAATTAAGAAGATTTGGAAAGAGCTGTACCTATTGATCCCTCAAAATTCTTTATTAACTCACTGATAATGTAAATTATCTAGAATACTGTATAAATTATTACTAACAGCAAAATCAGAGACAACCACTTGTCTGATTTTAATGCAACTAAGCTCTCTGACATGCAGTTTACAAACTGTACGTTTTGCTCCCGATAGGCTACCAGTAAGTGCTCTGTTTTATCAATACTGAGTTAGCTGCCTAAGGGTCTAGTTCTTTAAAACTTGATTAAATTAAGCTTGGCGTGTATCTACAGATCCTCATGTCTTGAGACTCAATTCCTAAAAATTTTGAGAATTGAGTCTCCAGTCTTTCAACCTTCAACCTTATGTGCAAAAGACTAATAATAAATTATTGTTGTTTCTTTGAGCAGCTTGTTTTTGACTTTACATATTTGAGAGCTCCTTGTTTCTCGATTCTTGATCCTAGCGTCTTGAAACTTGAACGTCTCGGCATTCGAGATGTGAGAATCAAGTTTAGAGGATCAAGTCAAGATGGTCAACTGATGGTACATTTGATCAGTATTGCATATATAAGTACACATTTGTCAGTACCTTTCGTAGCGGTTCTGTTGAATGCATTGACCTATCCAGTTGACCCTGCAAAGCTTCTATTTTCCTGCAAAACAATGAAAGATACAGTAAATAAATCATCAGTAACAAATTATTAGTTTTCGCAGAACAGTAATTACACATACAATGGGTATTAGTATTAAGCATCATGGCTGTGCAATTAGAACTATTTTATCTATAAGACATTACATGTATCTGAGCTGTTTCATGACATTTGTATACAGAATAGCTTGGGGATAACATAGTACATGTCAGAGAAACCCAGGTATGTCACTAAGAGCTGGCTTCTGGAGAATTTCACCATCTGAAAGAGATCCTATCACCCGGCTAAAATAGACCCTTCTCCAAAATGGCGGCAACAGATTTGAATGAGTTGAAATTGAACTGAAAAACTGATACCAGCATTGGAAAGAACACCTTAGTTTTCTTTAGTAACCTTGCAAAGTTTTAGCATATTAGGTGTCACATCAGCTTAGGAAATGTAAGATGAAATTTGGCGGCGTTTGTATGACTGGGGGTGTATTTCATACCCCCAGTCATACAAACGTCTGTAAATTTTTCATTTTCCAACTTACATTTTCTCAGCTGATATAACACCTGATATGCTGAGACTTTGTAGGGTTACTAAAGTAAAAGTGCTCTTTTTAGTGCTTGTACACATCTTTAATTTTAACTTATTTGAATTTTTCGGCCACCATTTTGGAGAAGGGTCTATTCCAACAGAACAAAATACTTGAGGCTAATTTCAAAGGTGCACAATCCAGCTAAAGAGCCAGCTGGGTTTATTAACAAGACTGCTGAGGTTTTTCAGTACATCCCTGGAAACCTGAAGTTGTGTTTGTTCAGAGGATAACACAGCAGGATAAGAACTTCAATGAGATACATGCACAACTACATGTATACATGACACTCAGATTATTGCCAGATTGCTATCGATCATAATTCCCAATACAATGCAATACATCGTAAAGAAAAATTCACTCACAGTTGAGCTGCCTCTAACTTCAATGTGAAATCCGAAGCCTGTTGAAGATGTTTGTCAGATTCTAGAAAGGACCAAGTAGAGAGCTTCTTTATACATTATAGTCAATATTGTACAAGTAACAAAGCATGCACTCAATAAGTGTCATTTTGGGAGTCAATATCAGCAACTGCAGAATACAACACTTACTGCAAAACAAAAATTAGTCAACCAGATTATTGCAAAACAGCAACCACACTACCTAGCTAGATAGAATAATTAAAGTTATGGTAAAAGAGATCAATGTTCAGCAATTGAAACTAATTTCTTGTAACCCCAAGTTATTCAATAGTATAGAATGTCAGATAAAAGTGTATTAATTTTGTACCCATTTAGTTCCCTGGCTTTACAAAAACTTAAATAACAAACAAACTATATAAACATACCAATGCACTTCTGCTGGTACTTCTTTATCAGTTCACTGAAAATAACAATGATCATAACTTATTAGTGTGCGACTGCCACAGGTGTAACTTTGTATACCTAAAATCCCTCAATTGAACCTCAAAGAGAAGAGTCACTGAAAACAAGTTCTTAGAGTTTTGTTGAGTGTGATGGGCTTATCACTGGAGAGGTTAACTATTAAAGTCAGTTTGAATATGACCCTGATAGCAAACCCTTACGGTTCATGTCTGGGACCATAGAAGGTGGGTGGGAAGCCAGAGTAAATTCCATGTACATCTATGCTGAATATATGCTGAGAGTTTTGAAGTTCTGAGCCAAGAGGCTGCTAAAGCTGACCCAATTATTACATTAACCTCATCTCCCAGACTCTCCGCTCCCCCTATCTGCAAACTCTAAATCCTAAACCGGGAGAGAACTCCTGGATACTTTTGGATTACAACAGTTCATTTGAAGGTTGAATTTTTCAAATGCCAAGGTAATTTTTCTTCACCCCTGCCGTATGAGGTAATCTTACAACAGGCACTACCACTGTCTTATGCCGCTTTACAACAAAGAACACAATTGTACACCAGTACGCCGAGTTATTTGGACACCCACGCCGAAGATCTTCGGCTTAACCTACGTATAATGCAGCCTAGGTGGGAGGCTGATTATTAGATGGATTTTACTATCTGAGCCGGTTTTCTTTTCTTTTCTTTTCTTTTTTTTTTTTTTTTTTTTTTTTTTGGAGGGGGGGGGGGGGTATTTTAACACTTTACAACATACTGTGTATTTACACTGTACATACAGCATAATGAGAGAGAGAATAAAGGATCCCTGATTTCTTGGAATCATATAAACTGTGTTCCCGTACAAGGTAAAATTGTAATAAGAAAGGCATGTTTGCATTATTCACTTACTCAATATTACTTCATGTGCATACTTACTCTGTTGATATAATCTTTTCCTTTACTGTCATTAAAGTAAGTGAATGTTGCCTCTTAGAAGCCTCAAGTGCCTACATGTAAGATGCAAATAATTAAGCTTGTATTAAATTTGTTTTAAGGACGGTGCCTAATAATAAAGAAGTATTTTTGTGCGGTTTATGACCATGCGGGAAAAGTAGATCTTAGCAAGGCCTATTGGAATCCAAAAAGAAAAATGGGGGTAACCACGCATTTTCAGAGATAATTTTAAGCAACAATATTTCTAAAAAGTGCCAAAATATAAAGCAATGTATGGGATTTTTTTCTAAATTAAAGCTTAATTATCTCTGAAAAATGCATGGTTATCCCCAATTTTTTGGGGGATACCAAGAGCACATGCTAAGTTCTGTTTTCTCCTTATAGTTTTAAACCACACAAAATATTCCTGTATTAGCAGGCACGACCCATAGGAAACCCAAGTATCGTCCTCAAGGACGGTGCCTACTTTTGCTACTGTGCATACATTCTGCACATCTGGAGATACTCGGTTTACGTGTGGGTCATGCCTGCTAACACAGTAATATTTTTGAGCGGTTTAAAACTATGCAGAGAAAGCAGAACTCAGCAAGTGCTCTTGGTATCCAAAATGAAAATTTCGGGGTAACCATGCATTTTTCAGAGATAATAAATCTTCAATTTGGAAAAAACGCCATACACTGCTTTGTATTTTACGGCATTTTAGAATAATTGTTGCTTAAAATTATCTCTAAAAAATGCGTGGTTACCCCCAATTTTCTTTCCGGATTCCAATAGCAGATCTGCTTTTCCCGCACAGTCAGAAACCGCGCAAAAATACTTCGGTATTAGTAGGCACCGTCCATCGTCCATCACACAGCATAACCATCGATCCGCTGAACAATGATTCTTATGTAGAATTTTAGGTTGACTTTGATTTTCATTTTGCTCCAAAAGTGCCTGAAGTCTTGCATGTGGCTTCATCACAGAACATCGCCCTCCGTTTTGTTCGCTCCAAAGAGTCTGTTTTTCCCCTATTTTTCTTGCTTTTCGTTCACTTACTCGATATTTCGGCCTCACAATTTTCACATGCATGTCAGAACGTCACCGAAACGTAAGTCTTATCTCATATGTGCATACGAACGCCAAAGATAATTTTCGAAAGACTTCCACAAACCTCCTTAAGTTTTGCGCATGAAGAACAAGAGGGATCACTGCAACTGTCGTCTGCTGCATCAGCCATTGTTTTTGATGACCAAATGTTATATGTTCAAAACGCTAGAATTTGGCGAGAATTTGCCATCAAAACGATCAAAACTGTATATGTTTTCCGCCATTTTGAAGTGACATTGAGAGGAGCCTGGTTACCACAATCATGGCGGACAATCTTCGGAGCGTTCTCGGATCGGGCGCAGAGATCTTCGTAAGTCTTCGGGAATACGTTCCCAATCACATGCACGTGCACAGAGACTTTGTACTGAAACCTTTTTAATTTTGGTTTTTCAAGAATATGATTGACATAAATCATTAAATCTCAAAGGTGTGACTAGTTTTCATTTATTTGGTGATATTTTCCCGATATTCATTTATTTATTTTTGTTGGCTTTGGAATAAGTGACCTTGTACATACTCCAGGCAGTGATGCACACACTACATAAGAATATCTTTGTCAGTGAATTTGAGAAAGGTGCACTAAAATAGTGACTAAAAAATCGCAGTCTAAAAATCTTCAGTAAAAATTAGTCTTGTGTGAAGGGCTTGCAGCAAAGAGATCTACTCAACCCACCGCGAAAAAAAAAGCAACACGAGAAAAACTCCGAAGGCGACCAGGACAAAACCTGTCTTTGATAACTAAAATATGTTTGTTTGTTTGTTTTTTTATCTCAAAGAGAGTAACTATATGTATTCCAGTGTCCTTTTCGATTCTGTTGCATGTATTCGGGTGGGCTCCTGATATGCATATGATGTACTGCAAAAGTTATATAAGATAGCTCGATAGGAAACAAGCTTGCAGGCGTGGCAGTCTTTTCCGGCCATAAAAGATTACATGCTGCGCACAGGCTAGAGAAGGGCGTAAACGGAAGAAGTATCACGCGAATTTGATGTCATTTCAAAACCCACGAATGTCTGTCTGTCTGTCAACAGAACCAAAAAAATTAATTGTTTAGTTTTGTTATAAATTATCGCCCCAGTGCAATAAAACTGTCGATTAGTGCCTCTTGCCAGAGACAGAGTAGGCCGGTATGCACTGAACTTGAAAAATGTTAGGCTAACGTAAGTTTCAAGTTCTCCCATTTTTGTTTCCAAAATGTGCTAGAAACGAGTTGTTGTTGTTGTCGATCACGAGTTGTTCCTTTCAAGAATTGAGTTGATTTCTTTCCTCTTGTTGTTATTTCTTTATTTATACTAGAAATACGTGACTCGCAAAACCTCGCGAAGCTAGGGCTGGGTGGACAGTTGATTTGAAGTGCTAAGACAGCCAGAAAGTATAAATTGTCTCGCTCTTTATGATAGTGATTGAGAGGATAGTGTGCCCTTTGAATAGCCGCGCCCTTATGCAAGTTGTGTGATCACACCCACTCTGTGCGATGTTATCCCCACAGACTGTGGGAGTGATACACTGTAATTAGCAGAACGTTAGGGATGCATCATTAGAAATGATTTTGGTAGTGAAAGGGTTAGTAAAAGTGTACAATAGTTTGCAAATGATGTTATATTTATATTAATGATGTTCCCGCGTGTTTAAAGTATGCGACAGCTCGTATGTTTGCAGATGACACTACCATCACAAATTCTCATAAATCTACGGCGCGCCCTCACCGGGAAGTTACTAGCTAATCAGCTTAGCTTAAATGTTCTTAAAACGGAGTACACGTATTTTTCCTCTGATTATAACCTATCTAATCTTGGAATCTTCGCGATAGATCCCGTGAAAATTGTTGAGCAACCTATAACCAGAGTTCAGTCCACTAAGTCCCTTGGGGTTGTATTTGATCAACGTCTAGTATGGGAGGAGCATGTTGACAGCCTTTGCAAACGTGTCTCTTCAGGACTAGCTGCGTTAAAACAGGCTCCTCAGTATGTTCCCCAAGACACACTTTTAACAATTTACTACACGCTTATTAAACCCCTCGTTGATTACTGTGACGTAGTATGGGGTAATTTAAATAAACCTCTAAAGGCGACACTCCAAAAACTCCAAAATCGAGCGGCCAGAATTATAACCCGAAAGGGTTACGATGTAAGGTCTGCTGATATTAGAAGGAATTAAGATGGGACGGCCTGGAAATTACCAGGAAAAAACATTTAGCAATCGTTATGTGCAAAGTTGTGAACAACAAAGCTCCAGGTTATCTCATCAATCTTTTTGAAAAAAGCAACAGTGGTTATGCGCTACGAGAGAGTGAAAGTAGACTTCTCTCCAAATATAACACTGAATTTGTTAAAAGCAGCAGTTTTTCTTTTATTGGGGCAAAGATACAGAACACCATCTCATATCATATTAGAACTGCTCCCACTCTCTCCGTCTGCTTTAAAAAACAAAAAACGACAACAAAAAACAAATAAAAAACCTCGCTGTATATGGTCTATCAGTCTACTTTCACCATTGAATAACTTGTATTACCTTTCACACGGCTTTTCAGTAAAGCAGTAGTCTTCTGTTACTGATGTAAATTCCGTGGGTAAACAAAGTTTGTTCATTCATTCATTCATTCTAGTAAATAAAGTAAAGGTACGTTTGTGGAGATCTCAATCAATCAATCAATCAATCAATCAATCAATCAATCAATCAATCAATCAATCCATCAATCGTCTATTAACCCACGTATAACGTCCAATGAGCTAAAAGCTCGTTCAAAATGCGTACGTGCTGAATAAAATATAAAAATAAAAGTACAAAGAAAAAAAAAAGGCAAAGCCTAGATATATCAGTAAAAATTACTCATGTATATTATACAAATATCAATACTTAAGAATTATCATGCGAAATCGCGCGGAATATCGCCTGATACTTAGCCGACGAGGCCGGAGGTCGAGTTGCAGGAAATAGCTCAAATTAGGAGATATTCCGCAATATTGAGCAGGGACTGATTGTTTTATTGTTTTTATTGTTCAACACATTGATTACAAAATACACTTTTATTGTAGAAAAGCAGGATCTTTATTTTTCCATTATTCTTCCCAACATATGTAATATATGCTAATTACAGAATACCAATTTTCAGTGCACCATGACCATATTTGGGCAGTGTTATAATGTGTTGAATACCTGCCAATGACTATTATAAGAACTAAGATTACTGAGAAAAAAATACTTACAGTCGACTCCCGATAACTAGAACATTAACCTTCCAGGGAAATTGAAAAAAATTCGAGTTAACGGGAGTTCGAGTTATCGAGGGTAAAATTATATAGAAGATGACCTGAAGGGAAAGGAAAATTGCTTCGACTTAGCGAGGGTTCGAGTTATCGTGAGTCGACTGTTTATGCAAAAAATCATATTTAGAGAGCATTAGGATTTAGTTACAGAAAATGTTGTCTGGCGCGCTTCCTGTAGCTCAATTTCAAATATCTGATCTTATCAATGTTTTTCAAGTGATTATACAAGAAAATAAGTGGGGAAGACAGACGGTAAATTAAAATAAAACGGAGGAAACTCCACCTTGTCACGGATCAAAAATTCCTCTCATTCCAGACAACGTAGGCAGATCACATTTTCCGGCAAAAATTGCTTTTGGTGACAGGATAATGTTATAACAATCTTCTAGAAAATTATTTACAAATCGTAATAAGTCTCGTTTCTTCTTTCTTCATAGAATCTATTCTAGGCCCCTTCAAGTTGTTTGCATAGTTTAAAATTGGTTGCGTGACTCAAACACAGATCTTGCGTGACAATATTGTTTACAAAGTCATGAAGTTGCTTGATGTTCTGTGGGGAAGAACCGGACGCTAGTGGATGGAGAATCGCAGAGGATCGCGTCCGCTCCAAACCCCAACAAAACCGCAAGCTCTCGCAGATGAAAGGTAAAACTGTACGTGGCTGTCACTCTTTGGCATGTTCCCAAAGAAAAAGGACAGAGAATTTACATGAAAAATTATTGAAAGAATGTCGGTCACTCAATGATTTAGAGACCGTTTCGCTGAAAGTTTTTTCGCTTTCTGCCGTGTGCAGTATAATTCGGTATAAATGGATAATACTCACCCATTCCAAAATATCCATTCAGGATCGATTTATTGACAACATGCAAATTTTCTCACAAACTTGTTATTACTTGGTCTGGTAGTTTTGAATCTGCTTTCTTTCCCTCATCCGTTCTGATCCGTTGCCAATCGGTCCACTTCATTTTATTTCCTTCCTTTTCTGTCCATTTAGGACAAAATCCATGAAAAGGAAAAAATAGATTTCGGTTTCTTGAAGTAACCGTCTCAGTTACAGACACTTTCGGCTTAATTATCTCACTTGGTTTTGATGCAACCCCCGCGGCTAGCAAAAAAAATCTAGAAAACCGTCTGCAATTATAAAAGCAAGCAATTCGCGCAAAGATCGGTCTACTCTGGATTTGAAATAAGTAAGTTTAAAGTAATTAAGTGGTAGTTTTGTGAACTGAATACCAAAAGGACCGGAAAAGATCACTGCCGAAACTCTTGACCGAAATGAATACTTCCCCATAGTTTTCATGCCACTGTCAACCCATCCAGATTTTACGGAGCCTACTGTCAAGACTAGACGTGTCAGATTCCAGTGTCACGACCCGCGCGTAAACAGTCTCATGCCACAACACAAATAATGCGATCACTGTAATCTGAACGGTCCCGCGGTTAGAAATGCCCTCGAAATATCTGCTTCTCGGAGGCATTCTTCTTCTCGTTCTTCAGTTTGTGCGCGAAACAAGATCATCGAATGAGTTGCGAAAAATTGAAATAACCGATACAGGAGCGATTTGTAATGACAATTCACGTGCTGTATTTTACACTGATTACGATGGCGAGCGTTCACCCACAAAGTGGATCATTTTCTTCGAAAGTGGCGGACTTTGTACGTCAAAAGCGGATTGCAACAGGAGATACAAGAACAAGAATTCGACAGTTTTAATGTCATCGAAGACACTTCCTGATAGAGTGACTGGGAGAGATCTATTGTCTTCTTCGGCAAGTGAGAACCCTACATTTCACGATTACTTCCATGTTCTTGTGCCCTATTGCAGTAGTGACCTATGGCTTGGAGAATCAGCGAGTCTAAACAGAACATTTGATTTTAGGGATGATTCCTCCGCGGACAACTTTATTTTTAGAGGTCAAACAATTTTTCGATCGGTGTTTGCAGATTTGAAATCTAATCTAAGTTTCGCGGAAGAAGTTGTGGTTTCGGGCAGTAGCGCCGGTGGCATCGGCGTCTTAAATCACGCCGAATGGTTGTCAAACAATTTCTCCGCTCAATCCAAAGCCAAGCTCTTGTTCATCATCGACTCAGCATGGTTTATCAATTTTCAAGATGGGTTTAAATCAAGAGTGAACCCAGAATTTCATAAATTAGCAAAGATATCTTCTCGTGCTTGCACTGACTTGTCCTATGGTTACTCTTGTTGTCTGTCCGCACCGTGTTTGATGTCACGCGCTTACTTCCCCTCTGATAAACCAGTGGCGTTCGTATTCAGCCTGTACGATATTTACATGTTCGCAGATGTACTTAAAAGACTGGAAAATGAAGGAAAGACTGTCGAAGATAACGTGGCAGATTATATTTCTGTTGTTAGCATGTATGGCGGAGCCATGAACGAGTCGCTTGAACTTCCCGAGAGACGAGGAGCTAATGCAAGCTTTTTTGTACCGGCCTGTTTTCAACACACATACCTTAGCACCTCAAGCCTGTGGGACAAAGGCGGCGTTCTAAATCCTTTGGTGGAAGTTACTCGAGCTACAGGAAAATTCAGGTAAGATTAACATGAAGCTGTACCCCTCTGGAATGGACATCCCTGTGACCGTCTTTGAAAGTGAACAGAGTCGTCTATCTTGGAGGGGTGAGGTGTCCACCCTAGAGAGGTGTTATATAGTTTAACAGGTGTCCATCTTACTGAGAGAAGTGATGCCCATGTGATACTGTGTCTGTCCAAGGGCAGAGTGCACGTTAGGCCCAGTTGAGTAGTTCATACGTCGCATTTCAGTCGAATGTAATGCAGACGAAGTTAATAAAAGAAATTAAATTCGTCGGTAAAGCGACGTATGAATCGGTTCGTGGAATTAAATTTGTCCAGATGTTTTATCCGTCAGACGGATGAAACGTCTGACATGCGTGTGAGTTCAGACGTCGAAGTTCAGACGCATCGAATTAAATAGATAAATTTGAAAATACATTAACGTAATATCGATTCGTCGTTTTCTTAAATCTGGAATCGTCGTAGGTTGTCCACACCAAGTTCCAGCATCCTATGTTATTCAAGTCGGTTGAATTAAATCCGTCGTCTAAATCGAATCTCTAGTATCGGTCTTACTTACAGACGAAGTCAATTCGAATTAAATTCGTCCGACTTATATTCGACGTTTCAACTAGGCGTTAGAGAGGAGTCAGCCTTGAAGTGAGGTGCCCACCTCAAAAAGGTATCCATCTTAGAGACATTAGCTGTCCACATATGGTCGTAGTGTCTGCATTTTAGCATTTGAGATGTTTGTAAAGGTTAGAGAATTTTCTACCTTAGGATGTGTGCACCTTAGCAAGATGTCCACTTAAGAGAGAGGTCCACCTTAGAGAAATGTTTTCTTTATAGAGTTACCTACTTCGGAGTTTAACTTTGGAAAGGATCTGATTAAAAAGATGTGAGATGATAAAGAAGTGGTTCAACATTTTGTCCATTGCAGGGAAAACTGGAGCTAATTTCTTTATTTAGCCTTAAACTTCTCTCCTCACCTGCAATATGTTTGACTAACTTAAAGGCAGGACTGAGAGCATAACCGACCTATGTAAAATTTTAGGCCGTTTTTCGATTTTACTCGGACTTGTCCGAATTTTTGCGTGTGAACTGCAATTCGATTGAAAAACATTGTCCAGTATTTTTTTTCGCTGATTTGTGTTTCGCATTCGAGAAATAACGTATGCAAAGAAACTGCGTTTTTGCTTGCGTACATAAAGAAATCGACAACTCATTGTTTCCTGGTGCTTATTATTCGTTCCGTGAGAGTGATTTGCAAATTACATCACGTCTTCTTGGCTCAAGTTTTGGCTCTCTTTCTCTCACTTTAGCGTCGAAAATAGCCGCATATTTTCTACGAAGCTTTTAATTTTCCTCAAGAAAACATAAACCATTTAATACGCGCCTCGAAGTCGTATTCATTCAAAAGAATGAGACACAATGGACGCAATAAAGCGTCACAAAAACTATGATTCAAAGAATTTATAGTAAACATTTAATTCTATCTAAATGACCCTTTGCTCTGCAAAATCTATTTTTAAAATTTGGGCTGGTAATGAATGGAATCGATTTCTTTTTAATTAAACGCCAAATACTTTCCAGAACGAATGCAAATCTTATCATTCAAGCGAATGTCACGCACATACGTTGAAAGATTGAAGGCAATGAAAAGTTTTTCAAGAATACTGCTTTAACTTTTGTTCTTCTAGGAAATCTATCGGTAATGTCTCGATGAAACTCCTGCTATTCAACGTCTGTAAAGTAACAAGTGAGTCATTCTTGTATAACTGGCTGACAACGAAAGGAATTGCTTGCTTTTTAAATGCCAAATACTTTCCAGAGACAATGCCGAACCAACCAAAGCGACTGCTTGGCTTCCGTTCCACGGTTCAATAACCAACTGGCTATTCGGATAGTGTTTGCTAATGAGATCAAGCAAGACAGCGTTTATTTGTTGTTTGTTTTTGTTTCAAGATAACCACTCACTCCAAATTGATGCGAAAGAAGTGAGTTATTTGAACTTATGGCCGGTCTTTTGCGTTGCAAAGGCACCCAAGTCCCGAAACAACAGAACGAAATCGGCACAGGCAGACGGACAGACGGACGGACGGACGGACGGACGGACGGACGGACGAACGAACGAACGAACGAACGAACGAACGAACAAGAGGAAGATACGTTTAGGAGAAATGTAATCCGGTTTTGTTTGCCTCGTAAGTCGGTAAAGTGATAACGCATTCTTTTAACGTAAATAGTGTTTTTGAAGCAACAAATTAAAGAAAAGAGCGGATCGAACGAGGTAAGAACCAATGTCTTACCCAAGTTATGTCTTCGAAATGCATCTGTATTAAACTGTATCTGCAGCATTGAGATGAACCAGTGAATCAATGGCTGATGCTTTGCAGTCCTTTGCAGTTCAAAACTCAGTCCTTGAAATTGGTGCATTATCCTTCTATGAACTGACAGACCTGGATATGGCCTGCAAATGCAGCTACCTGGTAACGGCTGCCTCTCGCCACTCCCAGATGCTGGTAGCGTAGCAACCAGGAGAGATGACAGGCAGCTGTATAAGGAAACTGTGGGGCTGTGTTGGTGGGGAGTGGAATTGAACGTTTGGTTTTAACAGCAGAGCTGATAAGGTAATTTGGCCAACATAAAAAGATTCGAGTGCCGTCATTTTGAGTGTTAGCCCTTTCTCAGAATGAAATATGACAAACGGCTGATGCTCGAAACGTCCGCACTCAAATCTCTTTATGGTGGTCAAATTACCTTATCACTGAACTCTGTTGTAAAACCAAACATGTATTTGATGGTAGCCTCGCCCTGGCCAACCAGCTTCTGGCAAATGGAAAGCACCTATATTGAAGACTAGTCCCAACCAAAAAGGGAATTAAAAACAGCTCAAAAAAATGTATACTCCTGAAACATTCCATACCCACTCCACTTTAATTACACAGTGAGCCATGTGAGAACCATCCTCCCCCCCCCTGGGAAAATTGCAACATCTTGATCTTGACAACCACCAGCAATGTTTAACTCCTTGAAATTCTTAGACTATTCTTTGTTTTCTTTCCTCTGTAGTCATGAAATTAAGAGTGGAACTTGGGCTTCGACAACAATCACAAAAGGAGATGGTAATAAAACCAGCATTCAAGATTTCCTATCTTCATGGGTCAAATCAGGCCACAAAGCACACAAGTTAATTGACAGCTGCATTGGCGCTCACTGCAATCCCACATGCCCTGATGAAATAGTCTTTGTGGATGCAGCCCAAGTTTGGAACAAAGTTGTTAAAGTGGTTGTTACTGTCTTGTCATTGGTGATCACTGTACTTTGTATTGGATTGAAAGGAACCTTTGTGTATTATTACGGTCACTTGACAAAGAGACAGGAAATTTATTTAAATGACAGTGAAACTTCTCAAGCAAGAAAGGAGGTATGAAAGAACCTTACACTTACAGCTGTATATATATTTTTGATACATACAGGTTGCTGTCTTAGTGTTTGGCTTCTTTAAAACAATGTCTCTGCGAGAGATTATACCACTTATGTAAGCCCCCCCCCCCCCACCCAAACAAATGGGCTTCTGTCCCAGTGGGACATCTAGGGGAGTAGAAAAGATTGCCCAGTCCCACCCCTCCCCCATTTTTGTACAAACAAAAATATGACCCAAAGGCCAAAATATTTTACATACGTTTTGATAACTTTTCACTTCTGCCCTCCCCTCTCTCCCATTTACTCTACGTGCCCACCTTAAAGGAAAATCTACAATCTGGATCAGTCACTGTTACCCCCCCCTCCCCCAGCAATAATTGGTGGGGGGGGAGGGTAACAACGTCAGTATCATACCTACTAGCGCTTGTATTACCACAGTAACAGAAAAATAGGCCAGTAGAAATAAGATACGGCAGAAAATGTATTTTATAATAACTGTCAAATACGCCGCACTTTCAGGGCAACGGAATTTAAAGGCAATTCTCGTACTTTTTCTTTGTTATTGTAAAAAAAAATTCGACGGCATTTTCCTATGGTCTACACTCTTAGCTTTGTTTTCTCGAATCAATTTGTTTCTCTTAGAGGAGACACTGTAAAGAGCTAAAACTCAAAGGGAATTTGTTCGTTTTCCTTCAAATTTGGACAGACTAGCTAGTTTAGCATATAAACAACAAAAACGTGTCTGCGAATTTTTTCTTTCGAAATATTTTTTTCTCCGAGAACGATTTTTGTACGATCACTCCACATTTTTTAATCCTATTCCGAAAATGTTCTGTAACTTTTCACTACGATTGAATATGACAAAACGCAGACACGTTTTTTTTAGCGCTTTGGGTCCGGAAACTGAGGAGCAAATTAAATTAGCGAAAAACAAAATTTGCTTTGACTTGTAGCTTTCAAAAGGTGATTCGGACGCTTGCATTTAGAGGCAAAGAGGTCGTGAAAAATTCGACACTTTATTTTTGTTTCAAAATTCTTGGTATACTTTGATAGCCAGCTCTATAAGCTTTAATTTAACATAGGGATTTAGGTATCTACAGATTAAACTGGACGCGCTACAACTTGGGCGCCAGACGCCTCTAAAGGTATACGGTAACGGTAAACCTTAACATGGTAACCTACAGTTGATTTTGTATTTTGTGTTGGTCTGTTCTACAGCTCCCATTGTGCAAGTCGGATGAGGCTGTTAGTCTTGCCTGTCTGTCGTTGACTTATACAGTGGATTTAGCCAAGAAGAAGAAGAGAGCCAAGCATGGTGAGTACCAACTGAAAGGCTTCTCCCCAATCTTCATTCCCCACTGTCTTTAACAATTAGTCAACGAAGAAGAAGTTGAAGATATTCAGTACAATGTGAAACAGGAATTACACATTGAAATTAAGCTTTCGTTTGTCACACATGAAGCCGTCCGGGTGATCGTTTGTAGTTATGAAATATGAAGGTCTTTGATCTTAAAGTTGGAAATTGATGGGAGCAGAGTCTACTGCACGGAACAGAGATTTACTGCACGACTCCGAATCCGTTAAATGCTTGAAAATATGAGAATTGTAGTCCGAATTTAAATACTCGCGGACCCGTTTGCTGAAATGTCGAGAGGTCTCGCCGATAGTTTGGTTTTGGGTAAATGATAAGCGTCCACACTGAAATGGAAATCTTTGGCGAGGTTCCGAAGTGTTTTCATGTGTTGTCGTTGCCGTCGCCATTGTCATTGCTAAAGCTCCCTAATTTGTGGTTCAGACGCAGTATTATTTTCAGACGGATAATTCTTCTGATGCCTAATTTCCGTATGTCCTCGACGAATATAGCGTCAGAAACGTAACGCCCTATAATCCAAATTTAAGCTCTTGTCAAGGTTAAAGCATCATATTCTCCAAAAGAAAAACAAAAAGCCCTCAAATCTTAGATCTTGGGGTTGTGAGCCTATTTACTTTTAGGCTTATCTGTTTTAGGCTGTTAGCAGCTGCCTTAAAAGGGAAGAATCACGTGAATTTGATGCCATTACAAAACCGAAAAATGATTGTCTGTAAATTAAAATGAAATGAAAATTAATTAAAAGTAAAATTAAAATTAATTAATTAAAATTGTCTGGTTTTGTTATAAAATAAAATCACCCCAGTGCAATAAAACTGTCGATTAGTGCCTCTGGCCAGAGACAGAGTAGGTCGGAATGGATTGAACCTTAAAAAGTGTTTGTCTAACGTTTTTCAAGTTCTCTTATTTTTGTTTCCAAAATGCGCTTGAACAAATCACGAGTTGTTCCTTTCAAGAATTGAGCTGATTTCTTTCCTTTTGTTGTTCTAGAATTATTTTGTAGCGAAGTGAAGGTCTTTTTTCATCATTTTTAACAAAAGAGGTCAAAAACGCCATGACACTTCCTCTTTAAGCTGTTTTGTCTGCCAAGCCCAGCTTATTTTGAAAGACACAAAATTCCTTTCCAGTAATACCCTACCCCCTCCAAAGGTCGCTCCGCTAATTTTAAAAAAGGTTTTTTTGATTATTTTATTTTATTTATTTATTTTTTTTTTTTTCTTTCTTTCTATCTTTCTTTCTTTCTTTCTCTCTTTCTTTCTTTCTTTCTTTCAGAAATTGAGCGTGAGGAAAATGGGAGCTTGGTGAAAGCGGACAGAGACAGCAAAATCAGCTCAGTCCATAGTGGAGAAATTACTTTTGATGAAGATTCTAGTAGTGATTTGCAAGAAGACGAAGTGGACCCAGACTGGCCTCTGCCTTGTAAACTCCAATTTGATACCAACATGGACGCAGATTCAGTCAATTCGTGCCAAGAACGACAACCGCACTCAAGCATGAACGGAAATTCGGGTGTGGGGTCACGTGCCGGAAGTGATTTAACCCTCCTACGAGGTAACCATGGTAATGGAGATAGCGGATCGTTCAGTTGCGTCGTCCCAGTCTCTAAGGGTACTACGGATTATCCCGAGATGGATGACGGTCCATCGACAAAGCAGATCCTAAAAGGTGTTTCGGCGTATTTCAACACTGGAGAACTGGTCGCGATCATGGGTCCGTCGGGTTGTGGAAAGACGACACTGCTTGATTTGTTAACAGGAAGGCGCCGCCGTGGTTATATCGAGGTTTGTGTCAGATAATAGGCTGATTTAGCAACAGAAGGGGGAACGTCATTCGAGGACGCGAGAGCGCGCGGAATAGTCTGGACGCGAGTCTATTTCGACTATCTTATGGGTATTCTTGATGCGTACGCCGATGTCAACTGACGTTCCCGTTCTGTTGCTAAATCAGCCTAATATATTCTTACTCATGTCTAAATGGAAGGGAGACCCTCTTAGTTATGTACGCAACTTAAGCAGTTGCGAAAAGAAAACCTGAAAAAAAATTCAGGCTTGAACGGGATTCGAACCCATGACCTCTGCGATGCCGGTGCAGTGCGCTACCAACTGAGCTATCAAACCAACTGGGAGGTGGACATATTGTGAGTTTGTAATAATCCCGTCAAGGATGAATAAATGAATCTGAAAATATATGTGTTTCATATATTCATATTCACTTACCTATATCTGTTAGCTTTTCTTATCCTTGCGTTTTCAATTTACATAGTGTATAGTCTAGGGACCCGTTTGATTAATTTTCAGAAGATTTCAATGTTGACTTGGAAGGAAATGTTTGATTTATTTACGCCTGACAAATGTATTTATTCCGGGCGCGAAACATATCGTTCATTAAGAATCTCGAAAAAAGGGTAATTAAGGAGCTGTTTACATGGAGGGAGGAAGATTCTAGCACCAGGAAGATCCGAGAGGGCGGAAAAACTTTTCGTTTGCTTTACATGCAGAAATTTCGGCCGAAGTGGATACCAAGTGAACAAGGAAAAGAAGAATAGCCGTCAGCCTTGAGCAGCTGAACGCCAGGCTGCCGCCATGTTTGTTCTTTTTGTCCCTAGTACTAGGATCTTCCGAGCGAAAGTAGTTTACATGGTGCTAGGATCTTCCTAGTGCATTTGATCATATACACATGCTAATTTGCGCCATACAAATATTAATTATTATTATTATTATTATTATTATTATTATTATTATTATTATTATTATTATTATTATTATTATTATTATTATTATTATTATTATTATTATCTTCCTATCTCTAGGAAGATCCTAGCGCTAGGGCCAAGTACAACTTTTTGCATGTGAACTGAATAGAGAAAACATATTGCGCTAGGATGATCCGCCCTCTAGGATCTTCCTCCCCCCATGTAAACAGCCCCTAATATTATCATCATCATGATTATCATTATTATTTACTTGTTTTATAAACTTCTGTCATCTATGTATTCAGGGTCAGGTGTACATCAATGGAGTGAGCCTGGGCCGAGTACAGGATTGGTACGCTCGAAAGGTCGGTTATGTATTGCAGCTTGCTGTACCTTACTATGAAGAGCTTACCGTTAGACAGAATCTCTTCTTCGCTGCTCACATGAGACTGCCTAAGGAAACCAGCGCCTCGGAGAAATACGAGCGAGTTGAACAAATTATCGCTGAGGTAACTTATGTGTGTTTGCTATTTTCAGCCCAAAACTTTTAATGGGCTCCTACAAAAAGAGAAAACTTTACTCCTTTGTCTCCGAACACAAATCCCACGAACTCACCAACTTCAAATCTCTCTTGGTTCCAGACTGGTCTCACACAGATGGCTGACACGGTCATTGGAGGATCAGTGGGCCCGGGTCTGAGTGGAGGTCAAGTAAGTTGAGTTAATGTTAGAGTGGTTTTCAATTGAGTGTCGTAAGACCAAAACCAAAGTAATTACTCTGGCCACACTAGCGTTTTCGCATCGTTTTCACCTATCCCCACAAACTTGCTCGAAAACGATGAAAACGACTGAGACCTGGGATTGCGCATGTGTTAACATCACAAGACCATCCGCTATCTTCAATAGATGCCTCGATTTGGACTGGAACCTATGGTATTTGTCGCTTTTTAACGCCACCATTTTCGCCTGTCCACACTAGCAACGAAGCGTTTTCAAAACGATGCGTTTTCAAAAGTCTCCACTTTTAAAACCGTTTTCGAAAGTCTTCATTTTCATCGGCGTTTTCGTGCGTTTTAGTGTGGACGATAGTCGAAAAACCATAAAACAGTATGGGTTTTCAAACGAAAACGCATTTATTTGGTGCCTTTGTCAGCATAGCTAGGATACTTGCCGCGTTTATAAGCCCTGTTGTCACTGGAATCTCATCACTATCGTTATTTTTTGCAGAAACGCCGCCTGTGCGTCGCTCTTCAGCTGATAAACATGCCGTCAGTCCTTTTCCTGGATGAACCCACTTCAGGTAGGCGTTCATACATTTCAATGTGTATGGCAGTATTCTAACCCACAAGCCACTCTGCAGCAGGTTACAGTTAGGACTTTGGTACAAACGTATGGAGCTTAGATGAAAGAAAAATAACAGTACTAACTCATTGCGAGATTCCTTTATTATCATTATTATTATTATTATTATTATTATTATTATTATTATTATTGTTATTATTTCATCATCAAATGTACATTAAATTTATAAATACAGAGAAATGCCACTTCTTTTACTAAATACACTGGACCGCGGGTAGCGAAAGCAAATCAAAGCTGGCAGAGTAAGACAAGAAGAAGATATACGATATATTTAAGAGACACTAAAAGAAATAAGGGAGTAGAATATACTAAGAGAATGAAGTGATTACTTTATGAGATAGATAAATAAATAAATAAATAAATAAATAAATAAATAAATAAATAAATAAATAAATGAATGAATGAATGAATAAATAAATAAATGAATAAATACATATATATGTATATGATATACACTGGCGGTTTGTGGTTATAAGTTATGAATATTGCAACAGTTTAGAGATCAGGGTAGACACGTCAACATAGGTATCCTCAAGTGACAGGACCTTAAGCAGCGATTCGTGTAGCTTCATGTTCAGTACTGAACAGTCTGTCTTGCGGAAATTCAACAGAATACTACTCTCAAATTATGTTCTACATAACTTTTCCATTTCAAGCAACGCATTAGTTGTACCGGTGGCACAATTTGCGTCATCCTCGAGTGGTTATGTTCCCATCCGTGTGGCGCTGTAGCATGGTCGTAATTTTCTTTTATGATTAATAATTGTATTCCTAGGTCTGGACGCATCTTCTTCTCTCGAGATGTTAAACCATCTCAATCTTGTCGCCGAATCAGGCAGGCTTGTTATCCTCACCATTCATCAGCCCAGACTGGAAATCTTCCATCTCTTTCACAAGATTCTTTTCCTGTGTGATGGCCAGGTAAGCTAACTTTCACTAAAGTCAAATACGGTTAAAGTTAAAGTCGTACTAGAGCCGTACACAGGTAGCCAAGAGGGACAAAGCTCGAAAGCTATTGCAGCATGAACCTGGAAAGGATACTAGTCTATCGCAGTATACCCGGCATGAAGTAACTAGGAGTATTACTACCCCACAAGAAACCCAACATGAAGTGATTAAGAGTTTTACCTCCAGGGCCCAGTTGTTCAAAGCCCGGTTAAGCTAATCCTGGGTTAACATAAACTTTGATTCAAGTTTAATGACTAATCAATAAAGATTCTTCCAAAAGATTTTTATCCTTTAGTTTTGACTTATAGACTTTTCTTTACCGTTAGCTTAAAATTAGCTCTTAAAAACATTTAAAATAAGCGAGATGAAAACCTCGGTTAATTTTTAATCGGGGATTAGCGTTAATCGGCTTTCGAACAACCGGGACCAAGATGGCATGCCAGTCCATCACAGGATACGCAGCAAAAAGTGACCAGGTCCAAAAGATTTTTGTCTCCCAGTTTTAACATATTAGACTTTTCTTTACCATTAGCTTGAAATTAGCTTTTAAAAACATTTTAACGAACGAATCGAAAACTTCTGTTAACTTTTAATCGGGGATTAGCGTTGATCGTTTTCGACCAGCCGGGGCCCTGAAGTATTACTACTTCCCCCTGGATGGGATACCGGTCCATTACAGGGTTATCGCCTGCAATTTATAGGTTACCCTGGTGGGGAAGTATGAAGTAAGGTAACTTCTTGTGAACTTTTAATCGGTCGAAATTCTGCTGTGCTAGCCACTGGATTCCCCCTAGCTACAGAAATCACTGAATTTAGACAATTGTACAAATCATTCTGTACACAGAAATACTAAATAACTATAGCGTGAACTATTCCTTTTAATCTTTGTAGATTTTCCTTCTTTTGTTGTTGTTGTTGTTGTCATGGTTACTATTATGACGTCTCTGGTTATTCATCTTTAGGTGGCATACTATGGTGAGCCCTCCATGGCACCAGAGTTATTCATCAAAGCGTATGCGCGCGCAGCTACCGAAGAATACCAATTGAGTGAAGAGGCGCCAAAAATTGACGCCAAAAACCCCGCAGGTAAAAACAAAAAGGAGCTCATTAGTTGTAATACCACATAGATTGCCATGATTCTTTTGTCAGATAGGCTTAAAAATGAAGACTAACTGGAATTTGCTACGTCAGCTTTTGATACGTCGCTGACTGAGTTCACACGAGAACAAACAGTCTCCAAGAGTTTGACTGCTCACATGTAAGCGGGAGAGCGCATAAGAATCGACAAGAGTTGAAGGTTCATTGTAGGTTCAAGAGAACGAGATTAGAACTCTCAGAGCATACGTTAGTCGAAAAGATTACACGGGAGTTGCCGAGCATTAGAGCTTGTGGAGGACTGCGCATGAGAGCCGATGACCTGAACCTTTCTTATACCTAGCAGAGATCTTTGCAAATACAATCCTGTGGACATAGGAACTCATGTTAGGCCTGTCACCATGTTGAGCCCTTTCATTTATAAGTTTTCGAATTACTTGTCTTGTTTGAACTAAGACAAGTTCAGTTCTATGTGTTCGAAGGCGCCTTTACACGACAAATTAAATTTTTGCAAACTCGTGTGCGGTGAATGTGGTAACAGCAGTTGGCAGACATGTTGCCAAACTGTCAGCGACAGACAGAACTGATCTCCAATCGCACAAACGTTTCCAACAACTATCTAGAGTTATTATTCAATATGTTGTAACACTGCCCAAATATGGTTGTGGTGCACTCAATATTCGTCGTCCGTAGTCAACATATATCCTGCGATATACGTAATTTCGGTAGCGGGGAGAAAAGTGGCAACATAAGATCGTCTCCAGCTTTTCTGAAATAAAACTTTGCCTTGTTATCAATGTGTTGAATAATAAAACAATTATCCTACTCAATCGTGCGGAATATCCTCTGATTTTAGCCAACTCGCCGTACGGCCTCCTCAGCCAAGTATCAGGCGATATTCCGCGCGATTTCGCAGGATGATTGTTAATTAACTCGCATTTGCATTTGACGTGTGAGATTGGTTAAACAGGTGTTGTTTACTTCAAACGCTTGATAAAAGAAAAAAAAATATTGCCGTCAAACTCGGACTTAAGCAATAGCGGAGGTTTATTGAAGGGTATTTCGTGTGAAACACGAGTTTATCGACTTCATGGAGTTCGCCAACACTTTTCTGCAATCTTAAATTTGATGTGCCAAGCCGCCTTTAGTTATTTCAGAGGTGTGACTCAATATCTTTTCACTTTGAACACAGACACCATCATGGATTTGTTGAACTGTCGTGAAGCTCGGCGCGCAATTCTGGATTATTACCAAACAAGTGGCGAGCCACAGGCAGTCCAGGAAGCCATCATGACGTCACAGGAAAACGCCAGGAAAACTGTTTCCATGGAGACCATGACGACGTTGTAAGTTTGTTTTGAATGGCGAGTGAAGGGAGGCTTTGTGTGGAAAAGAATCCCACTTATTGCACATTAAAAGCGCGCCAAGGAACAGTAAGTAGCTTGAGGGAGCCAGGTAGCTCGTCATTGCCGGCACACTGTCGATTGTGATACCTATCACAATTAAAAACGTTGGACTAGCTAAATAATTATTCTTGTTGGGCACACTTTTTTCCACTTGTTTTTTTACTTTAAATTATTATACTTATAAATTAAGGGTTCTTCTTTTAGTATTGAAACATTATTGTGAAATACCTTAAATCTGTATTACCATGTAATGTAGTGTCTTAGTAGTTTCTACTTGTCTTTTTTTTGTGTTCGTCTTGCTCCGCCTAGATTAGCTGTAGCTATTTGCGGGGCAAACAAGCCACTACTCATGTTATATTTTCTGAAAAAGAAATAAAAATTGGAGATCAAGTAGTTTAAACCGGAATGATAATGGTGATGATGATGATGATGATGATGATGATGATGATGATGATGATGATGATGATGATGATGACGATGATGATGACGACTCAATGAGTCAGTACTTGCGAGAGACAAGTTAATCTTCCATTCTGTCTTGTCATTGCTAGAATCGACGGAGCCGGGCCATTCAACAGAATCTTTGTACTGGAGGGCAGAACCGCTGAGAAGCAAACAATCGGACAACTCTTGTATTTCCCGCTGATATTTTTCACATTCGGAATAATAGTTGGTAAGTTCAATTGATATTTTATCACCTGCTTTTCTGGGGGAGAATATTTTTTCCTGAGTTAACAGTACTGATTTCAAATGAGACTAATGCACGTGAACTTTTAATGACAATTCTCGGTCATCGTTTCTCCAAAGTCGCTAACCATCCCCTCCACTGACACTTCAATCTCCCCCACCCCCACCCCCTCCACTGATATCTCAATCTCCCCCATCCCCTCTACTGACACTTCAATTTCCCCACCCCCATCCCCCTCCACTGATACTTCAATCTTCCTCATTCCCCACCCCCACCCCCTTCACTAATACTTCGATCTTCCCCACTCTCCCCTTCCCCATTTCAATCTTCTCCGCCCCCACCCCTCCATCGAAACTTCAATCTTCCCCACCCCCGCCCCCTTTACTAATACTTCGATCTTCCCCACTCTCCCCTCCCCCATTTCAATCTTCCCCACCTCCAACTCCTCCACTGATACTTCAATCTTCCCCATTCCCACCCCCTTCACTGATACTTCGATCTTCCCCACCCTCACCCCCTTCACTGATACTTCAATCTCACCCACCCCAACCCCTCCACTGATACCTTAATCTCACCCACCCACCCGCCCACCCCTCCACTGATACTTCAACCTTTGAATGTATGTAAAATGTTGTTCATCTGATAGTTTGTTAAGTCTGAATGAATACGATTTTTAGGAACTGTTTATTGGCAAGCGGAGGAGAGGGATGGAATTTTACTGATGTCAGCTTACTGTGTTTACTGTTGTGCCAGTCCGTTGTTCCTGAGCTCTGTCTTAATGGCGCACCTCAATAAAGCTTTGAACGTGAGTACTAAAGCCGTTCACTACCTAGAACAAGTGGCCGAAGTAAAATATAAGACATTTCGAACTTTATTTAGTAAAATTTCGATAGACCAACGGCTCAACAGCTTTAATTTAGAGGCAAAAAGTTATTACTATCTTGTACAGCATGTAAAATGTTATCACAGTGACTGTATAGGACCATTACTGACTTAAGCTGTTAAGTTACATAATCACATTTAAATGATTTGATCCACAGTCTCAGAAGTCTAAGGAAATTACTGCTCAGTAGCTTTCATTTGATTGGTCACACTTTAGGATTTCATCCAAAGACTCAAACGTTAGAATCACCTTGTACAGCATAATAAACAGCACCACAGGAAAAAACTGCTCAGTAGCTTTCATTTGAATGGTCACACTTTAGGATTTCATCCACAGACTCAAACGTTAGAATCACCTTGTACAGCATATTTAATAAACAGCACCACAGGAAAGAACTGCTCAGTAGCTTTCATTTGAATGGTCACACTTTAGGATTTCATTCACAGACTGTGTATGCAATTAATACGAATGCGAATAAATGAAACGAACGTGTATTCCTTTTTGTGATAATGAGGTTGTAGTTTCAATTGCTTTACTTTTGTTTGTAGATATTTCATCTTGAGCGCGCGGATGGGTGTGGTCGGTCACATGAGAATGTCATTCAAACATTTGTACGAACAACTGCAATGTGTGTGTTACCAGTCATACTGTGTTCAGTCATGTCCTACTTCATGGTAGGTTCATTAAAGTGTACCTGTACCATTTACATGAGAATACTGGAAATTCCGGATATGCGTTATTTAGTTTGAAAGCTTGATAAATTGTCGCTGGGTGATGCGGTCTTTTGCTGTTACATCCTGTACTTTTCTTTAACTCGTGTGAGGACGAAAATTGATTTTCAATGAACAGATTAAGAATATGCCATTTGTCTACACTCAAATCCTAACAGTATGCAGGATGTTTGTCACAAGAACCTAGTTTAAGGACGGTGCCTACTTTTGTTACTGCGCATACGTTCTGCGCATCTCGAGATACCCGGGTTTCCTATGGGAACTGCTCACTAATACAGAGATATTTTTGCGCGGTTTAAAACTATGCGGAGAAAGTAGAACTTAGCAAGTGCTCTTGGTATCCAAAAAGAAAATTGGGGGTAACCATGCATTTTTCAAAAACTGACATACATTGCTTTATATTTTTGGGCTTTTTAGAAATATTGTTGCTGAATTATCTCTGAAAAATACCTGGTTACCCCCAATATCTTTTCGGATTCCAATAGGCCTTGCTAAAATCTGCTTTTCCCCCATAGTCATAAACCGCACAAAAATACTTTTGTATCAGCAGGCACCGTCCTTAATGGTCTAGACCCCACGAGTCTCCTGTAGAGTAGAGCATCTCGGCAACTAAAAATTGGAAGGGTAAACCTTTGACTTCTGTCAGGAGAACGTGGACTTTTTTAACAAACTCGGTCATTACTATGCTTGCGTAGAGCGTGAATGAAAAAAAAAAAAAAAACTACACTTAATTCTTTTCATGTGAACTCAAACTGAATAGCCTACGTCACCTCGCAAGTAAACGGGTAAGGCCATACCTAACCTGGTTAAACCGGTTTTAGCGCGGTTTTCGATTGAGGCTCGAAAGAATTTTCGCGTTTGCTGCGCCGTTTGTGCCGGCTTTACTACGCTCTGTGATTGGTCAAAGTAAAAACTCACATCACTTTTTGAGCCGATCAGAAATCAAACAAAACTTAAAAGTGACTCGGTTTCCCGCGCTTGATGTTTTCTTGTTCTGATTGGTTCATAGTGCTGTTTACGTTTGTAATGACTGCTTAGTGTAATTTCTTTAGTTTTCGGCATTGATCCGTTTCGTGCCAACTAATTCAAAACCGCTCTATAAGACAAAGAATTAGCTCAACTTGAACGCAACTCTTCCCCTTTAGGTGATGACGTCATACGACTTGTGGAAGTTGGTGTTGGTGACAGTCATTTCACTTGTTTTAAACCAAACTTGGATCGCGGTCTACATGATGGTCATTTGTGCGCAGCCGCAGATCGCTCATCGCATTTGCCCAATGGTGTCCGCCATTGGTGGCTTTGCGGGGGGCTTTTTAGTGCCCAGGCCTCAAATGCCTATCGTGTAAGTTTTTTCTGTTTTGTTTTTTCATGTTTAGAGCAACAAATTAGTGATAATTATTTCTATAATAAAATTGTTTTTATTGCATTCTCAGTCCTTTCAGATCTATCTCTTGTAGAGCTCATTACAAAAGTTGTCGGTCATTTGTATTTTTTTGACCTAAGGTTAATTCATCGGCATATTTGAAGTACTAAATCGTCACCAGATGGGCGAGTTTAAATCCCAAGGATAAAGTCAAAAGGCTCTCTTTTTATTTTTTGAAAATAGGAGGTCATCTACTAGATAACTACTCATTTGGAAGTAAATGTGTCCGGTTTAAATGCAACACGTTCAATACAAGTGATTTTTTTTTTTTTTTTTGCGCGGGAGAATACCGTGTTTGGCTGGACATTTCGTGCATTGTGGTAATGTAAAATACATGAAGAACTGCCCTTTCCAGCTATTTTCAGGGGTCTCCAAGAACAAGCAAACTGTTTGTTATAAAGATGTCCGTGATCTGAATGCATGGTGTTTATCTGAGGCTACTGCTTTCATAACTTTGTGTCACTCCGTAAATATTTAACAGCTATACTACGAACGTACGTTGGATATGACATGATAGATAGCTGCCGAGTTGGCTATAATCATCCCATATCCAACCAGCAGGAGTGGAATAACTGTTTCATTAGAAAAACAACCAAGAAATGTTGCTAGATCTCGCTGATTTCGTTCTGAATGAACAGCCCGGCACAAGACACCGGATTTAATAGCCGCTTTTTCTCGTGTATGGTGTAATGGTTGATATCCCATGGCCGCTTAGCCAATCAAAACGCTGGAATCCAATAATCCTCTTCCCCTCCTCTGACAATGTATCTTGAGATCCTTCTTTTACCTTTCAGGTATAATTTGTTATTCTACATCAACCCGCAGTTTTACGGCTATGCGGCCATCACAAAAATCTTGTTGCAGAATGTTCGTTTAAATTGTGAATACGAGTCCACTTTGAGCTGTATCAGCACGGATGGTAATGCTGTGTTGACAAGATTTGGCCTGGAGACCGTCAACCCCTATGAACACCTTGTGGTATGTGCGCTGTTAAACGCCAACACTTTGCTTCCTTTTTCTTGTTTCTCAGGCCCCTTCCCAGTGTGGCCTAATGACTTTTTTGGCATTTCGAATTTACAGCTTAACAGCTAGCCTATAACCAACGTAGAATTCCTATGCCTCTCTCTGTCTTTTATCTCGGTCAATGCTTTTCGGGTCACGTGGTCCGAGTGAAAAAGCGAGGTTTTTCCTCGGTTACGTCACCGAAACAAATTGATCTTGAGGGCCTGGGAGAAAGCCTTACAGGGACTAAGCAAGAGGCAGCCAATGCGCTTTCCTCGGTAAAAAGTTTCAAATTCAAAGTATTTGGAATCTCGATGAACGGTGAAAAACTGAGAGATTTTCAAGAAACAGTTTTGAACAGATTTAAAACGTCAAGAAAAATCTATTTTTGGTCTTGCTACGGGCCTAGTGCAGTTTAACCTTTAGGTGAAAGGCAATCTCGTTCCTAGAGTAGTCAGGCTTTTTGGTCAGCGGGTGGGCGCCGGGAGAGACTCTGGGGAACTGGAATTTTATTACCGCGGGATTTCTGCGGTAAAACAATGCAAGCCGTCTACGGGGCAGCCAATCAAAAACTTTAATTTTTTCGAGTTCCCCAGAGTCTCTCCTGACGACCAGCCGCTGGTCAAAGAGCCTGAGGACTCCTGAGGGTACGAGATTGTCTGAAAGGTGGAATAAAATAGGTAACCTGTGAGCAGGCTTCCAAGTGGGGTATAGTGCGAAAAGAAAAATTGGCGAGCCTGGCGAGCGGAGCGCGGTATGGGGGTGAGAAAGATTTTGTCTTCGCCCCATACCCCACTTGGGAGCCCGTTCACAAGCTACAAAATAGACGAATTTACAAACAGGATATAAATATGGAATGAAATCAGCATTTGTCAACGAAGTTGGAAAATAAAAGCGAGGTTTTTTCCCCGGGTGCGTTCTATCCATTCGGGCCGGTATTTCCGACGGACGGATCCAATCGCATAGTCCTCGATCGACTAACTAGTAACTGCGCATGCCCTAAAATACTAATTAATACGACCGCTGACCTAACGTGAATTACAGTCTTGATCTGCAGATGAACACTATCGCGTCACGTGATCAATTTAAATCAATCAGATTTGGAGAGAATTTAATGGTGGACTATAACTGGTCTTAGTATAATATTTATTCATTCCAGATTATGCTGGGGATGACCGTGTTGTCGTTGCTGCTATCCTGGTTATTTCTAGAAGCAAAATACTTTACGTTACGTTGCTTCGCTAAAACGTAAGTTGTTTTTAATCGGTTGTTGTTATTACAAAATGTATCTTGAGTTTCTGAATAGAGGATATTCCTGTTTTTGAGGGACCAATACCTTGTTTGGAATGAACTGAGAAGTATTCCGATCATTCTGCCCTCGATAGCAGAATAATGAACTGAAAACGGTTTGCTGAGAATGGAAGGAATTTCGTTCATTTAATAAAGTTTTAGGTTTAATATTAGTTAATATTATGTTTAGTACATTTATGTTGCCTGTAAATTTTGTTAGATTTGTGTGTTGTATCAGGGCTCCATTTAAACTAGCTATGCTTTACTGTATAAACATTGATTCAAATAAATAAATAAAAATAAATAACGGCTTCGTAGGAGACTGGTTATTTCCAGAACCGGAATAAAAAAAGCCATAATTGTTCCAAAAGAATGCACCATAAAAATACACTGATCTCGCATTGTTCTTTTTTAATCCCAGTCCACAAGCATTTCCAGTGGAAGCCGAAGAGGAGGAAGAGAAAGTTGAGGTTTTGGTTAAGCCAGTTGATGACACCCCCACTGAAGAAGACAAAGAAGAAATTCAAATGGAGACACCAGAAAGCTGCCGAATTAATCCTCGCAGTGCCACACGAAGGTCTGCGAAATCCAAGCTGGGTCTGATTAGCGGGAATCAGGGATTTCATTCAGTGAAGCTTCCTCCGCAGATGGACCCAGCAGACACCTCAGACACATTTGACACCGAACAGGTAACGTGCTGCTCGAAAAGTGATTAAGGACGGTGCCTATTTTTGTTTCTGCACGTATACGTTCTGCGTATCTCGAGATACTCGGGTTTCCTGTGGGTGGTGCCTACTAATACAGGGATATTTTTGCGCGGTTTAAAACTATTCGGAGAAAGCAGAACTTAGCAAGTGCTTTTGGTATCCAAAAAGAAAATTGGGGGTAACTATGCATTTTTCAGAGACAATAAAGCTTCAATTTGGAAAAAAAACGCCATACATTGGTTTGCATTTTACTGTTTTTTTAGAATAGTTGTTGCTTCATTATCTCTTAAAAATGCGTGGTTACCCCCAATTTTCTTTTTGGATTTCAACAGCCCTTGTTAAGATCTGCATTCCCCGCATAGTCATCAACTGCGCAAAAATACTTCCTTATTGGTAGGCGCCGTCCTTAAATCAACTATGCCAACTGGGGCACAATCGCGGTAGAGTCCGGTTGAGACAAATTTGCATACAACTCGTCGCGGGATTTTTCTTTTCCCCTACTGCAAAAACTTTCAAAAATAACGCAACAAACAGCTACTGTAATTACTAAAGAACGTTTGTAAATAAAAAATTCAGCTAACTTTCAGAAGATGAAGGCGATATATAATTACCCAAGGTGAACTTTCTTGACAGGTACTTTTATAAGAAAAGTAGGAGTTAAAGGGTTAAGGGCTTTTTTGAACCGACTGAGGTTGCCACCTTCTACAACGAGGTGTTGTGAGACCGAACCAATTTTGAAACGCAAAATTCTTTCCAGTAATAACACCAACCTGACAGTAAACCCAGAGCTTTTTCTGAGTGAAAGGTGTTTGGACCCCTCCACCCAAAAATGCTTGGATCCGTGTTAGTCATAACTTCTATAGAGCGGTTTCGAATTGAGTGTCATAAAACCAAAACCAAAGTAATTACTCTGGCCAATCGCAACAGATGTAAACAACACAACGAGCCGATCAGAATTCGAAGCAAATACATGTAACTGGCGCCAAGCGCGGGAAAACGCGTGCGGCGAAAACACGATTGGTTTTGGTTTGGATTCCCATTGAGAAAGTGGCGCGAGTTTTGTCAATCAATCACAGAGCGTAGCGATGCAAAACCAAAGTAAACACGAAATGACTTTCGACACTCAATTGAAAACCGCTCTATAGTACTTACATTTTTTCTCCAATGTTTGTCTCAACACAGACCACAGATGGGGAACTTAAGTCACCAAAAATCACCGTAAGACGCAGAAATCGATTGACAAGTGTATCAGGACAGGAACTGTGGAAGCACACCAAGCTGCACATGGAAGAGAGGAAAATCGACTTCGAAAAGCGTCTGTCTAAGGTTCAAAATATTGCCAGGAAATACTCCTTAAAGCACTCGCAGTCCGTGAGAAGGCGCTCCAAAGAGAGAGCTGCTATTCCTCGCAGAACCACTCTGGCGGCTTCAGCGTTCAGCGAAGCTAAAAGACAAGAGCTGTCACTTAAGCGTAGTGGAAGCCTAGAGGAAGGTTACAGGAAATTCCTCCTTGAAGATGAAACTGATGGGGGACTAGCTACACTTCCTTTCGACAATTTGAGAAAAAGCGAAGATTCTCTCGATGGCGAGAACGCCTTTGGAGGAGCCTTTGGCAAAAGGAGAGAAATATCCAAGATTAGCATAAAGGAGGAGAGCGAAGGAGAAAGTGAAGACGGCGCTGATTTGGCGCCAACGCGGGAAGCAGCGCAACAGGGAAAATCTAAGGTGGTACGTCATGAGGAAGACCCCTTTGTAAGCCGTAAACCAGGTGAAAGACAAATTCAAGCAAACAGGCAGCAGGTTGACAATTCTGAAGAGAAAGTGGGATTAGATAGAAACAACGATCAGCTGCGATCACGGAGTCGTAATGGCGATGGTGAAATGGAGGTAGATCACAGAATGGATGCGAGTTCCCTACAGGCGAAGAAGAAAGAGGAGGAAAGGCCTGTAAAGAGAGTTTCTATACTTGAATTGACTGAGACTTTGGACGTGTAACTAAAGCACGAACATTTTTAGTAATAGATCAAACACAAGGAAGAGTGTTTCCTCCGATTTCCAAACACCGAGAAGTAGGTCGGAAAAACGAGGCGCAGCCGAGTGTTTTTTTTAACCAACTTCGAGGTGTTTGGAAATAGGAGGAAACACTCTTTCGAGTGTTTGATATAGCTTCTCAAACTATTGATAATTTTTGGAGAAATCGAAGCAAAAGCTCACAAAATTTTATGATAATTAAGATCACATTTCTAAACCTCCTTCACGGTAGTGATTTGCTTTGTTTTGGCTTGATGAATTATTAATGTTTGAGAAGTCAAATTCAAACGTTTGTGAGGCATGGCGGCATTTAATTTATTACCATTTTGTCTCTCTGGTGGAATGTTTTCACGAGGGGTTTGCGACCATCGTCATAACTTTGTAGGAACGGGAAGCAAGAAAGGATTTCTATTGTTTACTTGAATGGAATATAATTTTTAGCAACGCCCTTTCCTCGCTCTGCCTCCTCCATGTTGATGCGTGGAAAAGGCTAGCCAATAGCCCTTTTCACGGTTAACTCTGCTCATTTTACAATGAAATCTAGCATGTGTGAGAGGCAATTTTGGGCTATTTTGTCGTTTTAGCCCGAAATTGCCTCGCATCCACGTTGGATAACATTGTAATGCAAATGAGAAACATTAACCGTGAAAAGGGCTATTTGACGATTCCATTTTGTATTATTTACTTGAAGGAAATACTATGCTTACAGATGTACTTTCTCGCTCGCATAAATATTTATTTTTTACGTTGCTCTTTCAATCTGGGGCCAATTTAATAAAATTTGTAGTTTACAAGTTAAGCTGTTGATTTACCTGGACACACAAAAAGAACCCCATTAAGAGTTAAAAAACGAGCTCGATAATCCTCGTTACAGTCAGTCCACGTGACCTATGACCAGTATTTCCGATTCGAGAATCCGCAAATAAATATTCGAATTCCTCTTTGTAATCTCCGACATTTGAATGGAATCTTGAAGATTTCTCAGGAAATCTTTCCGAAAAAGACGCATTAACTAAAAAAAGAGTCAAAATACTTACCTCATACTGTAATGTAAAGAAAAATTCGTAACGTTATACCGTCAATAAACCAGGGAAATTTCTACGGAACTCTAAAATCTCGTTGGCGGTGTTCAAAACTGACATATAAATTTCAAAATCCGTTCAAATTTCAAAAATACTGGTCAGGCGTGATGTAGATAAACTGTATTAAAAAGAGTTGTTGGGTTCGTGTAATAGTTAGTGCCCAGATTGTTTGCTTACAATAATTTATTGGAAATGTTTTATTAAATTGGCCCTGAAGGCATAGAATATCGTACTAGCATTTTTTACAATTATATTACGAGCGCGCGTTGGATACGAGATGATAGGCACGCGCCTCGTTGGCTATAATCATCTCACATCCAACAGGCGTGAGTGGAATAATTGTCTCTATTCTCGAGCATGGTATAATGGCTCATATAGCATGGCCGGTAAGCCAATCAAATCCTTGGGATTTAATTATACAATGATCCAGTTTTTTTAATAACTACCATTTTTTATCTACAATCTTTAATTTACTTGTAAGAGTTTGCTAAGTTAAAAGTTTTATAAAGTGACGAAAATTGTTAGAACTTGTTAAAATGTGACAAAATCGCTGAAATTATCAGTCGGTTTATCTTCAGGGAGATAGGGGAATCGTGTAATTAATTCGTAGCCAAACTTAGTAGTTTCAGATAAACGTTCATATTTTCTATCTTTGATTCAGTTATAAGAATGGCTACTGACTGGTTTCATCCAATACAGCGCTTCGAGGGTATTCTTTATTTGTATACTGCTATTTCAATTAACGTTGTCGGATCAAAGAGATGTTTTCTGAATAAATTCATCAAAATCAGTTATGCCTCACCCCTTAAGTGAAGATCTACGATGGCGAGCCCTGATTTGGATGAAAATGTTAGAATATCAAGTGGATAAGTTAGCAGCTGCTTTGAGGAAGTGTTTAAGCTTGAAGCTTTGATCCGACAACGTTAATTGAAATAGCTTTTGAGAATACGGTGGTACGTGATTTAACGGTAACTAACGTAACATTAAATACCTGTGTGCAAAGAGACGTGAAATGACACAATATTTTAAACGAGGCTGCATCGTCATTAAATTTGATACCAATTTATTTTGTCTCTGTGATCTGTTAAGTTGTTCTTCAAACAAAACTCATTAATAATTCATAAGCTCATTGACCTATCAAATGGTCGATAATACATCACGTGCAGTGGTTTTAAAACCCGATGAAACCTCCTCCTTATAAGTATGCGGTGTTTAATTTCTAACGTTCACAAAAGCATCATAGTTATGAACTCTCTTGACACAGCCGTGTCAAAAAAACTCGCAGCAAGTGTTTTATCGGGTCAAAAACCACTAGGTTGTGCCTCCTGGTTGTAAATCCCGATAAAACGCTGCTGCTCATAACATCTAAAACTGTGTTCATGGACAAGAAGAAGCTATCTTGGTAGGTGAACAGACAGCATAATGGAATACGGAATATACAAGTTTCTAAACTTTACTTTTTTATCGAGCTTTTATTGCCCCCGCAGGGTTTTGGCCTCTGGGCCAAAACCCGAGGAGGCACTCTAGGATTCCCCGCGTGTATACATATAAGGAATTTGAAAATGTAAGAAAGTAAGTACTGTAAGTAAATTTGTTAGTATGCGAAAAAAATCTCGATTTGATCAAACTAGGCGCGCACGGTCGTCTCGGGTAATATTTCAGCAAGCGCGAAAGGTGCTGTCGGGTAGCTGTCATTCTGCAACCACGAGGTCTTCGAGCAGCGTTTGACGGTCTTGCCAGCAAGAGTTTGCGTTTCGTCGTCCTCAAGCAGCATTTCGAGTTCTTTCTAGCAGTGTTTCAAGGTCTTGCAACCACGAGTTCGCATTTCGCCATCATTTAGCAGCATTTCAACCACGAGTTCGCGTTTTGCCATTTTCTAGCAGCGTGTCAAGGTCTTGCAACCACGAAGTCACGTTTCGCCATCTTCTGCATCTTTAGCAGCCTTTCAAACCACGAGTTCACATAATTATACATACAATACGTTGCTGTTTCACAAAACAAAACTGTATGACTGTAATAGATTTCAATGTCAAATTTACACAGAAATATGCTAACCAGTTATATGGATGTTAACTTCAATAAATATTCAAACGTTTCTTTTTTAACATTCGTATGCACAGTATTTATATCCAGTAAAAACCATATACAGGTGTCAAACAGATCTTGAAAAGCGGGGGCAGCTCTAGTGAAAACTATTACTAGTTAAGGTGATTCCGTTGAAAAAGAAGGAGTATTAAAAATTGTCTATGACTTGGTCCAGTTCATGACTATGTTATGAGCATTACAAAAATGCAATAAAAAATGGGGGTCACCGTGCTCGTTTTTGTGCAACCTGGATGGCTATTATAGTAAATAGATGACCCACGAGGTTTATATTAGGAACGCTAGTAATCAGAAAAGGGAACTATCATTTCTATAAAAATTAATTTCTTCAATAAAATATCGAAGCAGTTCAACAAAATTTACTTTAATCTTACACCACAAACTATTTTAATTGAACTGGAATAAAGATTATGAGAGAAATTGAAGATTTTGCTGTGGGGGCACGTAAGCAGCACACCTTTATACGTGCTTTTCAAAGCATTCAAATAAAAATATCTCAAAGTAGAGTATTAAACTTTTCTTTAAATCGCGATATATAGTGGTCAACCGTATGACATTTAAATTGATGCATTAAAAAATGGGGGTCACCGTGCTCGTTTAGAAGAAAAGGACCATTTATTTTCCTGCCGAGCTTAACCTCAAGGAAATCCCGTAATGTTGTGCGTGCGCGCGCTCGTGCGCGCGCTAAATGACGCGAAAAATTATGCGCAGCAAGGATGCGCAATGCAATTCAACGGAATCACCTTAAGTAAATAGTAAAGCGTCAATTAGTCATTTAGCCCAAAATGAATTTTCTGCCATAAGGCTATAATTAATTGCATATCAAAAGTCACAAAATTACTATTTGATATCCAGAGGTTACTAAAAATTTAAACAACAGGTGTAATTATTACTAAAAATATCAATATTGACAAGAAGTGACCGAAAAGCAGTTGACTTGGGGACGGGAACTCCCTGAAATGTGCTTCAATTTTGTTGTGCATTCCGTTCAATTAAACTGTGACATTTTCCATCACACACACACACACCGCGATACGTTTATCCTAATGGTTGGCGTTTCTCTCTCGTTACTTTCACAATTAATATTTGTGTTTGTAAATCAGAGCAGTTGCTTGAGGACATATAATTATGGGTCGGTATGGTGTCATGACACCCCACGAAGTTTGTTCTTTCACAATCGTGAGTCTTTCCAGTTCTCCTCATCTGTTGCTTCATCACCCATCTCAATGCAACAAACGTCTGCGTTTCTTTCACTGTTTCGATTGCTGTCTTTCCTAGCATTCCTGTTCTCGCCGAATATTTCCTCGTTGTCTGGATCCCGTTGCTCGCTCTCGTGTTCAAATACAGAATTTTCTAGAGTATCTTCCAAATCATCTTGAAAGCGCACACCAGTATTCTCCATGGAAGAACTCCGTACCTTGGGTTTTTTCAAATCATTTTCCTTCACAGTAGGGTATGTGAGTACCCTAGACCTACAAGAACTGCCCTCTTGGTTTTCATGCAACGTATCCAACTGTTGAATCGGTTGTTGTCTTCTTCCTGCTTTAAACGAACTCTCCTCTTGGTGTGTCATTTGGAGCTGTGATTTCCTAAGCATTTCGTCTGAAGATTTGCGAAACTTCTCCATTGCTGCTTGCATACCGCTCTTTCTCTTTTCTGAGCTTCGTCGGGTGCTTTGCCAGCGCTCTTTTCTGGAAGACCTTTCTCTAGGCTCCTCCGCTATGTCACCTTGGAGCTTGACATTGTGTACACCTTCACCCTCTGTGATAAGTTTCAAAGTTGATTTCCGCTGTGCCGACGGGAGGCCTACTGGATGTGGTTCGTCCTGATTCTTTATGGACTCTTCTTCTTTCGAAGAAATTGACCTATGAATATAAAAAAAACGACGTTCAAAAACTCATTAATAATTCATAAGCCTATTGACCTATTAAATGGTCAATAATACATCACGTGCAGTGACTTTATATTGATAAACCTGCTTCTTATTAGTACGCGGTGTTTTTTCAGCTGATAGAACACTCCTCATTAGTATGCGGGTGTTTTTCTCGTATGCTAATACCCAACGTTCACAAAAGCATAATTGTTATGAACTCTATTGACACACGCTTTTCCAGGAATGTTTTTGAAGCCGTTCAAAAAACTCGCAGCACGTGTTTTATCGGGTTTAAAACCACTCGGCTGTGCCTCGTGGTTTTAAACCCGATAAAACACTCCTGCTCGTTTTTTAAACATTACGTAATGAACGCTGTTACGTGTTGTGTTTTGCAGGACCTAAATGCTACATTCCATGATCAATGTTTTCTTTGATGTCACAAATTTTACACTTTAATTTGTAATTAAAGCACAAAGTATTCGGTCGCGGCTTGTATGTTCAAAGCTACTTACTTTCTAGAGAAGAAGTTCAAGTTGATATATTTCATCTCGAGAAACACCCAGGCCAGAATTAATGACAAGACTGCCATTCCCAGCATTACCTGGAAAAGAAAGCAATCATAGTTTGTCACGCAAGGTGTTAGTCATCGTAGTTCGAAATGGTAGCTCAGATTAATCGTTTGTCCCACGATTCAGGGGCACCCAACGGATCGTTTCGGTTAATTACCTGTTCGGAAGGCCCTCAATCCCCTACAATTTTCTAAAGGAAATTTTCACCTCGAACTTTCGTTTTATGAGAAATTTAAGGCCTATTGTTTCTGGATTGATCAAAATGTCGTTTCAGGTTAGCTTAGATTTTCGGAAAGGAAACAAGACCCAAGGTTTTCGGGAAATGGACAAAAATACCCTAGTAATTTCGATAAGACTCAAGTTCCCCTAGAATGACCGAACAGATAAAAATATTAAAGCGCTGTCTAAAATGAACCTATGGAGCTTTAAAGGCACTCCAGATAACCTAAAATAGCGTTTCAAAGGATCTGAGAGAAAACTGTCGTTGGGTGCCCCTGACGATTGTGTAGCATAGCATGGGGGTTGATCCACTAATGTGAAGAAAAAAATACACCTCCTTCTTTTGCAAGTCAAACATTACTTCTTTTCATGTAAAACTAATGGTAATGATGATTATGCAGGTAGCGGCAATTGATCAGTTTGTCAACTTACCGCCAAATTTTCATAGATGTTGGTTGTGTCGAATCCAAAGTTGCCTAACACGGCGTTACCATCTGTACTGATACAATTTAAAGTAGACTCGTAGGGACAATTGAGACGTGCATCCTTTAACAAGATTTTTGTAATAGCTGCATAGCCATAGAACTGTGGGTTAATGTAGAACAGTATATTATACCTGCAAAAAGAAACCAGGGTTATCAGTACGACTCATTATGACACACGACTGTTCTCCAATACGGTTAATGCTGATTTCTAAGTTATGTTTAAAACACGAGCAGCAGTGTTTTATCGGGATTTAAAACCACAAAGTAAGTAAGTAAGTGAACTTTATTTCAGACAGGGTGGCCCGATCACAAGGTGCAGCCGAGTGGTTTTAGACCCGCTAAAACACGTGCTGCGAGTTTTTTGAACGGCTTCAAAAACATTCCTGGAAAAGCGTGTGTCAAGAGAGTTCATAACAATGATGCTTTTGTGAACGTGGGAAATTAGCATACGAGAAAAACATTAAACATAGCATACTAACAAGTAGGAGGTTTTATCGGGTTTTAAAACCACTACACGTGATGTTTTATCGACCATTTGATAGGTCAATGGGCTTATGAATTATTAATGAGTTTTTGTTGTTATCATGACAGGACACATCTACAAAGTATCAACTTTCAAACAAGCACTACGAATTTCTACAACCACACTCCAGTATGTTTATTAGAAAGCATTACGTTTGAGGGCGTTTCTCTCAATTAACAATTTTTTACGAGAAATCTGATTAGATTCAGTCGCATGCATAACGGTTCCTTAGCTTAAGTGAAAATACATAAAGATTACGTAATACATTAGAACGAAACGACGTAACCACTACTTACCCAGGTGGCATTGCCGGTCTGGGCACCAAAAAGCCACCCGCAAAGCCAGCAATGGCGGACACCATTGGACAAATACGATGAGCGATCTTCGGTTGAGCACAAATAACCATCATGTAAACCGCGATCCAAGTTTGGTTTAAAACAAGTGAAATGACTGTTACCAACACGAACGTCCAAACGTCGTGTGACGATACTACCTACGAAATAATTAAAAGAAGCGTTTAAACAGTGACGTAGGTAAAAGCACTCTAAGGAGTTTAAGACTGTTTAACCAAACGTTCGTGTAAAGAGGGATGAATCCTTCATTTCACACCCTTCGCTGGAAGTGAAGGGCAAGTTTAGACGTCTTACATTCATTGGATTAAAAACTACAGTGAACATAAGACAGAAACTACGTAATGTTTGCAACAAACTTTCATCCAAACTTTGAACATGACTGAACAAATTTTATTCAGGAATAAAGACGCATGTTCTTTGTTAGTTGCTTACGCTTAAGAATTGCCAGACCAAGCGGCCCATATCAATCCCACCGATGCTTCTCGTTTCAGTATTGCATTGCATCCTGGACGGCAGCCATTTTAGACCTGGAGCCCGTTTGTCGAAGTCGTAGACACATTTTTGGCCCAAGAAATATCAGTTTTGAAGATATTTTCCTGATCGTGTTGTATTTATACTAAGACCGAGGGTCACCTAAACTGGATCCAAACAAACTTTGCTTTAGCCACAAGCTTTCGACACCGTCCCGGCACCTTGATAATCAAAGTCATGGTCTTAACCAAGACCTGGGTTTTCAACTTCCAGGCCTGTAACGAGGCATTTTGTCACGCGACGTTGGTTATCATGGGTAATGTGGCAACTGAATTCCCTCAGAACGCACTCCAAAAATTGAGTAAAAATGTTGAATTTGCGTGACATACCAAGAAGTATGACATGGTTGAACACATGATCACAGGAAACAGACATACAGCAGCGGTTCGAACGTATGTTTGAATGACGTTCTCGTATGACCGACCACAACCATCTGCGCGCTCAAGGTGGAATATCTGCAAGCGAAAGAAACTTATTGAAGTCAACCTTATAAGAAGAATTGAAGACAGTTCTGAAATGAAGGAAGGGAAGAAAGAAGGAAGGAACGAATAAGGGAGGACGGAGGGAAGGAAAGAAGGAAGGAAGGAAGGAGGGAAGGAAGGAAGGAAGGAAGGAAGGAAGGAAGGAAGGAAGGAAGGAAGGAAGGAAGGAAGGAAGGAAGGAAGAGACGAAGGAGCGGAGAAAGAAACGAAGGAAGGAAGAAGGGAGGGAGGGCAGGAGGAAGGAGCGAAGGAAGGAAGGACAGAGAGAAGGGAAGAAGGCAGGAAGGACGGAAGGAAGAGAGGAAGAAGCGAAGAAAGGAAGGAAGGAAGGAAGAAGAGTATGGAGGGAGGAAGAATGAATGGGTGGAAACGACGAAGAAAGGCTGAATGGGAGGAGGAAGAGAGTGTGGAAGAAGGAAGAAAGATGTGATTGATTTTTGTTATCTATTTACTGAACTGACAATAAAAATGAAGGCCTATGCAGTACTCACGTCCAAAGCTTTATTGAGGTGCGCCATTAAAACAGAGCTCAGGAACAATGGACTGGAACAACAGTAGACACAAAAAGCTGACATCAGTAATATTCCATCTCTCTGATCCGCTCTGAAGTACACAGTTCCTATAAAAAGACAAAATTTTTGTGTTTCTTTCTATGTGGCTCTCTTTACCTTAGCGATATTGCTTCAATTCAAAATTCCGACATTCATAAATTGACACCTTGATTTTGTAACACTAAGGATATATTAAAAGACTTAAATGAATGAAGTGTACTTTTTTGTCATGCTCTGTGCAATACCTGTTACAACTCCAAACATAAAGAATATGAAAGGGAAATAAAACATTTGCCCCAGAGTCTGCCTCTCAGCGGTCCGTGCTTCCAATACGAACGTTCTGTTAAATGATCCCGCGCCGTCCACGCTAAAGAAAACAAGAAACAAAAAGAAAGAGAAGCAGATAAAACGGTGTTTACCCGCAATTCAGGCCAATGGCTACTGATACAGAGGTATTTTTGCGCAGTTTATGGCTATACGGGATAAGCAGATCTTAGCAAGGGCTATTGGAATCCGAAAAGAAAATTGGGGTAACCACGCATTTTTCACAGATAACTAAGCAGCAATAATTCAAAAAAGTGCTCAAATACAAAGCAATGTATGGCATTTTTTCCCAAATTGAAGGTTAATTATCTCTGAAAAATGGGTGGTTACTCCGAATTATCTTTTCGGATCCTAATAACCCTTGTCAAGATCTGCTTTTCCCGCGTACTTATAAACCGCACAAAAATATCCCTGTTCTAGCAGGCACCGCCGTTAAGAAATCTGACTTTCTCGGACGATCTCAAGATGCGCAGAACGTATGCGCAGTAGGAAAGGGAGGCACCGTCCTTAATGATATAACAAAAAGAAGATAGAAGGAAAAAGTTGAGCATTTGCGTGGAAGGGAGCGCGCTGTGTCTTTCGCCTTTCGGTTGAGTATTGTCTTGAATATTTAGTAAATGACAAATGGATAAGGGAGTTAGTTTCTAAAGAAACTGCGGTGCTGCGTCGGTGGGGAGTAGAAACGAATGTTTGGTTTATCAACAGAGTTGATAACTAAAGGGAAATTGGCCACCGTAAAGAGATTCGAGTGCTAGATTCCTTCAGGCGGCTTGTATATCGAATGATAATGTCCAGGGCTGAATGGCTGTCCAAAAAATAAACAGTTAGCGGAGAAAGGAAGCTTCGAGGACATTTGAGGACAAAAACCAAGGCCATTATCACCCGACATAACAGCCAAACGCGAAAGAATCAGGCAACGGACATCAAATTGGACGACTGTTATCAGTCCGATTTTGTACCATGTGATGCGTTTTGTCCAATTAACAAGAGCGCGCAGAAATTAATAAAGGTACCGACCGCCCAAAGAGATGCCTTCTTTTAACTCCCTGAAATGATTAAAGGGAGTCATCCGCTTCCTACCCCCCACTCTCCACCCCCCCCCCCCCCTTCCCCTCTGGACTAAAATCACACTTCAATAAAAGACTCCGAGGAAATCAAAACATTTCTCCCGCTCTGGTAACTGTTTCTGAAAGACCATTTCAACCAAACGTACTTCTCTTTCTTGTTGATTGCCGTCTCCTTGTTGATACTGCTGCTAGCTTGCTTCTGTGCCGTTCTGATGGCCTCCTCCACAGCCTCTGGCTCGCCACTGTTTTGGTAAAAATCCAGAATTGCGCGTCGAGTTTTATCGAGGTTCAGTAAATCCATGATGGTGTCTGTGAAACATGGAAGAAGTCAAGAATATTTTACCAAATGCGAACTCAGTGAGTAAAGCCAGCGCATTTCAGTTGTTCTACCTATTTGGAGACACTAATTAAAAGAAGTGAGATTGACAATGAAATAAAATTAATTGCTCATGTAAAACCGGCGATACACCTGGCGATTTTATACGCCGATCGCCACGATCGGCGTAAAAAATCGCCGATATCTGGCATGTCAGATATCGGCTATTAAACTCGCTGGCATTCGCCAAGTGTGCCCGTTCCCGCGATTTTCTGCGCTCATCGCTGCGAATCACCAGTAAAATCAACCAATCAGGTTGAGCGATTTTATCACATGACTTTTCTGTAAACACCTCTTGATAAAGCCGGGAACAAGGTTGAAGTGCCACATCGCCGCAATCGGCGAAAAAACCGCCAGCTGTGTCTGCATAAATCGCTTGCGATCAAATTCGCCGCGATCGGCGTAGAAAATCGCCAGATGTGCCGCCGGCTTAAGGTTAATCTGATAAATACTTAACGTTTCACTAAAATGTTTTGACCGTATTGGGCCTGAAGACCTCTCACCGCTCTGTTTTAGAGCAAAATACCCAAAACTACATATCCTCTTAGGGATTGTTGAATGGAGAAACAGGGAAGGTCAGGGGTGCTTACCATTTACATGGAAAACCCGGAAATTCCAGTTGGAAAATCAAATGGTACGCATGATTCCATTAGGAGTACTTCTGAAATTATAAGCTTCAAGTCAAAGTGATGCATATTTATTGCTCCTTTTGGTATTTGCAGCTGATGCTCGTACATTTTGCATGTTATCTTTCTTCTGTTAAGACAAGCTAAATCATTTCGTATTTATGCCGAAAATTTCCACCCGGATGGATTGCGTAAATGGTAAGCACCCCAGAACTATAATCGGGAGTATGACAGCCGCATGCATTCGCGCCATCGGGACCGGAAAAAGCCGTACGTTCCTGCTATAAACATTTGAACGATCTTGTCAAACATAACTAATCTTAATTTTGACTCGAAGCAATAGAGTGATAACAAGAAGTATTAAAGTGCAAAGAGCGTTTTTACCAATTCATTTCATTCAGCACTCCCCCCCCCCCCCCCCCCCTTCCTTAACAGTGTTGAGGGAAATTCCGATGAACTTTCAGTTTGAGATATGGAAACAAGTGTTAGCCACCTTGGATTGGTATGACAACGTACGTAACCAACCTGCAGGATTTTTGGAGTCAATTTTTGGCGCCTCTTCACTCTGGCGAAATTCCTCCGTTGTTGACTGGATATAGGCTTTGAAAAAGATCGCTGGTGACTTGGCTGGCTCTCCATAATAAGCCACCTGATCAAGAATAAAAAATAGTAAGTTATTTCAATTAATTCAGTTCCAATCCAAATTCTCTACTTACGACAATGTACCAAGAGACCTAACAGAAGGATCTTTACCAAATTAGAGCTCTATATAAGGAAAAACCAATTTAATCTCTCCGCTTTCTCGCTCAAAAATTGGCGATATAACGGATAATGAGAGCAACCACTTCTTTCTTCTTGGCTGGCACATTATTGTCCGCGCGCGAATATTTAACAATTAGATTATGAGCTCGAGATTTCTATCGCGTGATAGCTGATGAGGGCGCAGCCCAAATCAGCTATCACGCATAGAAATCGAGAGCGAATAATCTAATTGTTTTAGTATAAATCTACTAGTCGTTCAAAACTAAACAAGTAAATTATCTATATCCACATCGCAGACACTTCGAAAACGCGAGGAAGCGGCCGCTATTTTGTTGAAAACCGCTACTCACTATCTATCACAGAATAGATAGCGAGTAGCGTAGTCAATCAGAGAACGGCATTCGTGATAGAACACTAGCCGTCGGCGTGAGCTTAGTTCCTATCTACCTCATACTAGGTGAAATGGTTTACGGTCATTTCGATCGCTCGACGTCAGATTGCTCCACAAAATGGTTAGGTCGCTCGAATTCGTCTTGTGTTTGAAATAATGACAATTTTTAGGAGGACATGGGAAGAAAATTTTCTTGCTCATGTTATTTATGTCAGCGTAGGTTGAAGTGTTTTGGCTTGTTCGATAAGTCTACTCGAACAGTTAACTAACAGCTTAGTTTTTTAGAGTACCCGCCTAGTATCTTTTTCTAAAGAAAAGGTGTATAAAGGGAAGACTAAAGCGCAAATCCCAAAAAATTCCGGCCCAGTACAAAACAAATCTGAACACTGAAGGGTTCGAAGGGTTTTCGTTCTGAAAGCCAAATTTTAGATTGCTTCAATTTTCTTAACCTATGTAAGAGACAAGTACAAACAGGATACAAACAGCACACCTTTGTTGTTCTTCTTATTTTCATCAAAAGAGAAGTTTTTCTCGAAATTTTCATAATTTCGAACACAATGCGAAGTACAGCGATCTAACTATAGAGTGGAGTGGAGTCGATGTGGAGTGAACGTGGAGGCCAAATTGACCGGACATGTTTTGGCACTTTCCTTACCTGACCATCACATAACAAAAGAATCTTGTGAAAAAGATGGAAGATTTCCAGTCTGGGTTGATGAATGGTGAGAATAACAAGCCTGCCTGATTCGGCTACAAGATGAAGGTGATTTAACAGCTCGAGGGAGGATGTTGCGTCCAAACCTGAAAAACAAAAACAAAAAATAAATAAATAAACATTACGAACATTTAAGCAAAATACTACTTTAAAAAAAGTCTCATGTGTTCCCAGATCGTTTGGACATATTTTGTGCCCCCCCCCCCCCCGGGATTTTGTGTAACTTTTGAAAAGTTATTCCTCGAATTTACTAGCTGTTGTGGGTCTAACGGACATGCTGGCGGATCACTTTTCGCATTGTTACAAAATTTTTGAGGTGACATTTTGCCGAAGAAAATTGTAGATGTTCTTTTCGACTAAATCCGACTTTCTTAGGTGTTCAGGTACCATGATACGATTCCAGTGCTCCCTAAGAAATCGTGGGCACCCGAACAGAACACTTTTAAAAGATGTTACCGCGTTGTTTCCTTGGACAATGATGTTTTTCCACATCACCTCTAAATGAGTACTGGCGAATCATTATATGGGGAACTTAACAAGAGATGTTCGGTTTTGTCCTGTGATGAACTAGCGTCTTATGTTGAGTCTGTGGCTGCCTGTTCTTCGTGGCAATTTTGCCAGCTTGCTATCGATGTCTGTAAGTAACTAATAAGTCTAATTTAGTAAGTGAATTACTATCTTGTATTGAGTCTGTGGGTTGCCCAGTGTACTTCGTGGCAAATTTGCCAGCTTACTATCTCTGAAAGTGAATAAGTGGTCTACATCTACGTCAAAGTACAGTGGGGTGTCGTTAGGAATTTACTGGCAAATCGAATGTGGTTTAGCGATAACGATATTCGTCATCACAGTGGTGAAAATGTTGTGCGCCTAGTGAGTTCACAACATATTTTGACCACTGTCATGACGAATATCGTTGTCGATTTTTTTTATCACAATACCAACGTCAAAGAAAATTTTTACAATAACTGTCAAAATTTCCGCGCGCTGATTGACGCGAGCAGCGTTGTCTAGACTCTTATCGACAACGGAAAATTAGCCAGTCAGATTGTGAGATTAGAAACAATTAATTGTGGTAAAAATTTCCTTTTGTTCAAATGCCACCATACCTGATGTTGGCTCATCAAGGAACAGCACTGATGGTAAGTTGATCATCTGAAGAGCAACGCAGAGTCGACGCTTCTGCCCTCCGCTGAGTCCTCCCCCACAAGATCCACCAACAACTGAATCAGCTAGGGATGTTAGTCCAGCCTGTAATCAGCAAGGGATTGTGTTCTGATATAAAGATAGATATATTTGTTTATCTTCTTCCACTTCTGAATGAGGCATCTGTAGCGAATAGAGAGGTTTCCAATTGAGTGTCGCAGGACCAAAACCAAAGTAATTACTCTGGCCAATCGCAACAGATGTAAACAACACAACTAGCCAATCAGAATTCGAAGCAAATACATGGAACTGACGCCAAGCGCGGGAAAACGCGTGCGGCCAAAACACCATTGGTTTTGGTTTGGATTCCCATTGGTTGAGAAAGCGGCGCGAGTTTTGTTAACCAATCACAGAGCGTAGTAATGCAAAACCAAAGCAAACGCGTAATTACTATCGACACTCAATTGAAAACCGCTCTATATCGATGTATATAATTAGTTTCTACAGCTTCCAGTGGTCATATGGGAAGCGAGAAGGCTACAAACGTTACGCTCACTATGAACATTAGCCACAGTCAATTCAGTTTATTTGCCATTACTTAACTCAAGATTGTTAAGGTATAGCTTACCCCAAATCTGGTTGAACCAATATTATTTCTGCAGAAATTTACCAAAGTCGCCTTTGTCAGTTAGAATAGTTAGTATTAGCACATCATTGTTAACTTTTTTATATTAATCTCTATGGTCCTTTTCTTAACACTCGTACGACTTTGGTATCTTCAATGAAGATGATGTTGATGTTAATGATGATGATGATGATGATGATGATGAAAATGCTTTTCATCAGAGACCTAAAACCCACTCTGAACGTGCAAAACGACTCTATTCACGCAAAAGTATTTATTTAATAAGCCTTAAGAGCGCCTTTTTTTCATGACCGAGTGAGTGATGGCACGGGGTTCAAAAATTGACTACCCTCATATTTTGCTCAGACATACTCTATGATGAGTTAATAAACTCGGTGTATTTCTTATGTTCAGCTCTGCTTTTGTTTTCCAGAAAATTACCAATAACTGTAACGGGCGCCGACCGTCACAAAATGGCGGAAATTAGTGCGTCGAGTAACAACACAAGAACTTCGCTCGTGTAAAGCGCAAAAGGAAGCACGGTTTTTTCAAATTGGTATATTTGTGTAAGAGTCATTGGCAAATGATTCAAGTCTAAAATCAGGATTGTTTACTTAACTGGGAATGCACGGCACGAGTTTGAAAATCACCAATATTTCATTATTTAAAAATCTCATTTTGGAGCAGTTTTTCAATAAACATTTTTCCCATGCGGTATAACTCAGAAGCGCTTGAGATTAAGGTTGTGATTAGTGGAAATAGTCTTTTTTTCAAGGATATAAAATTAGTCTGGGGCTCTTAACTTCTGCACGAAAAAACCATGCTCTATGTCGAGAAAATCACAAACTCCACTTGTCAACAAACACAAATAATCGAATTAGTCTCTGTTATCGAAGCCAATATTCCAAGCAAATCTTAGTGCTTAGCACCTATTTGATTAGAAGGTCAACATTACAAAGTTACCTTGCTAAAACAGTGGCTGTAGATTGGTTTTCATTCCTACTTTCTCTTCAAAATTACCATCTTCCCTCTGACAGCGAGTTTACGAAATCAACAACTATCTGAACGATACCTGAGTGGCATCGGTGCTATTTTTCGCAGTTTCAAATACACCATATCTGCTATCTTTCTCTAACGTACAACTGAGCTTGTTTCATCGTAACAAAATGACCATTGAGCGAGATTTTCGATTACTGAGCGACACTGTCGTTTTGACTTCTTCAATCCATGCATATCATTTTTATGTCACGCAATGACATATCACACTCCTTACAAAGAGGGCTTGGTTACCAATATTCCTTCAGGTGTTACACAAGTTTTGCGGATAATTAAATAACTTTGGTTTGTTAAAAAAGACACTCTGTGATCTAAAATTCTTAAAACAAATGGAAAAAACGCCAAAAAGAACGAGATAGGTTAAGGAAGAAAGAACCACCGACCGACAGACAAGCAGCCCGAACGATAGAAAGAAAAAAAGAAAGAAAGAAAACGAACTTGTAAGCAAACAAAGGAAGAAATGAAGTAAAAAAACAAATGTAAAATTTAGAAGAAGGAAAGTAGTAATAATATAATGGGAGGTGAAAAGCGGGAGCGCTCAACACTAAAGAAAACCAAATTTAGTAAGGTGAACCAATCCTAATGATACTGAATGACCATCGCGTCATTCAAAATTTTTAAACAAACAGATGATCGCGCAGCCACGTTGTCCTTCCGGATAACACATGAAATGGATATCAATTGCTCTTTTCAGAGGTTAGCTGGGGGACAGTGCTCCCAAGATAAACGAAGACGATCGAAAGAAAAAAAGTGCCCTTATCCTCCCGTTGCTTTCATGTGGAAAAAGCACCTCAGCACACACACAGTCTGTCGGCGTAAGCGATGTTGAGTCGGAGATCAACTTAATTTTTGCAAGGGCTTTAATTTTCACTGCACCTTGTGACATTTCGGGCATGACCATCTGTCCAGTTCATCCCTCCTCTTTGGGCATTGGGTGGTGGAGAGGTTCCCAACGATACCTTATCGAGCTACGCCAAAGGGAAATCGCGCAAGGCTGACCGCGGTATTAACAAGGCGCTTTCGGAGACTATCTAAGACGCACCAGAGCCAACAGGTACAAATTTTCCCGTAAGGCAACGCATTTTTGCTAATTCATGTTAGGGGAAGGTCAATATGAAATTTAAAAGTTGTGTCTTATTTTCAAACTGAGCGAAAAGCCGTAAGTCGGAAAAAAATTAACATATACTTGCAACAAGAAGCTCGCTTTTTTTAATAACTAGCCTGTTTTTGGTGTGCGATAATTTAATTATAATGTTTATCTCGAACTTAAATTTTTCCGCAAATGAAACCAAGATGCTTATTTTCCTGGAAACCCAACTATAAATGCAACGCTTATGCTTTTATTATTATTATTATTATTATTATTATTATTATTATCATTATCATTATCATTATCATTATCATTATCATTATCATTATCATTATCATTATCATTATCATTATCATTATCATTATCATTATCATTATCATTATCATTATTATTATTATGGATACTTTTATAGCCGTAGCTACTAATCTGTGAAGAACTCCGTTAAGTTCTCTCAAATAAACTGAACTCTGACAGTTACACAATTTTGTAGTCTCATTATATTCCCTCAATCGCTGGTTGTGAGAGTGGTCATATCCAGGACTCATTACAGTGGTTATTTTGCATCTCCAAATTGGAGACGGGGCCGCCATAAAAATTTCAAGGTGGCCATCCGAACCATTTGAGGGTCTAACCTTCTTCTCCAAATATTTCTGACCATGCGTATGGGTGCGGCCGTTAGAACCCTGCGGTGCTTAATATTTTTCTAGAAACTTTTTTTTATTATTATTTTCAGGAGCACAGTTATCTTAATAACTATCGTTGCTTTGGGTAGGAATATGCCGTGACTGTAAATTGCAACTAATCCGGATTCATCGGCCATATGGTACTGTGTAGCTCAAGCTAAGCCTAGCTGATGTTACAAAGGGCATTGAAAATGTTGTCCTTCTAAAGGACATTTGTTTGTCTTTTAGCATGTCACTGACACATCAGTTCATCGCAAACAGCCTTACATGAAAAAGATTCAGTCACTTTGTCTAGGCTGCATCTGCCAGCAATAAGATTCGTTTTCCGGGCTCTCATCTGCTTTTTGCTTTAAGTATGTTCTTCATTGGCCTTACAAGCTGAGTGCTAAAAGCATTGGTGGCATTTATACCACTGTTAGGCTAACCTTCAGTCGACACTTACACCACCGGCCCGTGTTACACTACCCGCCTTGAATAGCTTTCGCTAAACGCGGGTAGTATACATCTGAATAATGTAAAAGATGATTTTAATAAATGGTTGATTTATTTGAGCGTAGCTTACATAAAGCGCGAACTTTCTTATCGTAAAGAAGTAATTGTAATTGCCTTTAAATGCGGTTCTCTTTTGTTGTTTTAGTCTTGTCGATAAAGTCAGGCAAGGCCGGGCTATTAAGCTGGACATGGTGTGCCCATTTGACACCCCCCCCCCCCCCCCCCAACAGTGGTACCATTCTGTCCATTGCACGTGCACGATGTACAAAGCATCTGCTTGTAAAACATTTGTACTAAAAAATCCCATCCTAAAAGATAAAAAGCTGGTAACAGATTTAGTACCATGTCAGCTAGGGGATTTTAAGCTTGAAGTCGGACGCAGACAAACTTGCCGCGGAAAAAAATATAATCTGGTTGTTAATTTTGTTGGGTGTCCTGCGCGCTTGGTCTCATTGCGTGACAAACATGATCGTCTCATTCTACAGACGATTCCTCTTGTGTGCGTCTTCGGGCTGCAAAATTTCTTCTTCTGCGACTATAGATAATCGCATCATCGTTCTTAATCGTACAATTGAGTTACCTCAAATATGGTTGAATCTGTCAGGAACTGTAATGTTTCATGCAGGAGTCTTACGTAAGGTTGTTGATTACTTGTGCTTTGGTAAACATGGTCGAAGGGAAGATAACAATTTTGAAGGGAAAGTGGCGACGAAAAGCAATCTACAGCCACAAGTTTTGCAAGGTAAACTTGTAATGTTGACTTTCAAATCAAATACGGTGCTAAGCACTAAGATTTGCTTGGAATATTGGCTTTGATAACACACTCTAATTCGATTATTTGTGTTTGTTGACAAGTGGAGTTTGTGATTTTTCTCGACATAGAGCGTGTTTTTTCCGTGCAGAAGTTAAGAGCCCCAGACTAATTTTTATATCCTTGAAAAAAAGACTATTTCTACTAATCACAGCCTTAATTTCAAGCGCCTCTGAGTTATACCGCATGGGAAAAACGTTTATTGAAAAACTGCTCCAAAATGAGATTTTTAAACAATGAATTATTGGTGATTTTTAAACTCTTGCCGTGCATTCCCAGTTAGGTAAACAATCCTGGTTTTAGACTTGAATCATTTGCCAATGACTCTTACACAAATAAACCAATTTGAAAAAACCGTTATTCCTTTTGCGCTTTACACGAGCGAAGTTCTTGTGTTGTTACTCGACGCACTAATTTCCGCCATTTTATGACGGTCGGCGCCCGTTACAGTTTTTGAGAATTTTCTTGAAAATACAGCCAGCTTTGAACAAAAAAAATATATCACGTTTGTTGGCTTATCATAGGGTATCTCTGAGCGAAATATGAAGATTTTGAATTTTTGAAGCATGTGCCACATTTTACTGATATCACGCGGTCTTCACAGACATTCTCTCTTAAACACTATATGCTAATTTATTGTTACACCTTGCCGCAGACTCTGTAATTTTTTATTTCTCCTTGACAATGGCGTCATGAAGACACCGAAACGTCGGTTTTTATCGTTAATTTTTGCATGTCTCTGCATTATTATTATTATTATTATTATTATTATTATTATTTATACAATAAAGAATTGAAAAAATGTCACTTGTGAAATGTTCGTGGCTAGTCTGACGCGGCGTTTCGTCTCGGCCAAGAGACTCTTCAGAGACCTTTAGAATTTGTAGGCAAACTCGTTGAGCATCGCGCTCAAAGTCCCGTTCGCAAATTCAAGATGTTAGCAGCCACGAACATTTCACAAGTGACATTTTTTCAATTCTTTATTGTATAAATTTCAACTCGTGTACGTGCGGTTGGGAATCCTTCTGCGATAGAGGGCCAGACTGCTAACATCTTGAATTTGCGAACGGGACTTTGAGCGCGATGCTCAACGAGTTTGCCTACAAAGTCTAAAGGTCTCTGAAGAGTCTCTTGGCCGAGACGAAACGCCGCGTCAGACTAGCTACGAACATTTCACAAGTGACATTATTATTATTATTATTATTATTATTATTATTATTATTATTATTATTATTATTATTATTATTATTATTATTATTATTATTATTATTATTTTACGTTAACGGTTGCTGGTCGTAAATGCATAAAAATGTAAAAAGGGAGGGTAGATTTGGTTATTGCAAAATTTTTTTTAGCTACCTCTACAAACCCAATGACTCTCATAGTTTAGTTGACCTTGAAAACAACTGAAGCTCAAAGAATGGTTTCAACGAGTTGTATAATCGTCTTTAACACCTGGATAAACAAGAAAGACTGGATGACATACCTCAGCAAGTATCTGCTCTACTCGCTCAAACTTCCTCCGGAAACTCAGTTTGTTAGGCAGCCTCATGTGAGCAGCGAAGAAGAGGTTTTGTCGAACGGTAAGCTCTTCATAGTAAGGTACAGCAAGCTGTAGTACATAACCGACCTTGCGAGAGTACCAGTCCGGTACTTTGTCCAGACTCACTCCATTGATGACCACTTGACCCTGTGGCGATTCGAATTCGTTATCATTAAGCCGGACTGAGTAGATGTCATAGGGGCAGCTGTGATTTAGGATAGGACAGGAGCTGGACTCCTGTGTTAAATTGTTCCCTTCCCCAACCACCTTTTGTTGAAAGTAAATGCAAATGAGGTTTTTCCAGATCAAGATGATGTTGAGTAATACTTTCTTGGATTCGATAAACAAAATTTCACAGAGATAACAAGAAGCCCTTTGAGGTTTAAAAGGACCCGTTTGTGATAATCGGAGTAACGATAGAAGTGATAACCCTTAAAACATGTACAATCTGAAGATGTAATCAAATAAAATATGTGAAGAAGTGTGAGCAGTTGAATATTCCCAGAGAAAAAAGCTTTCAAAAAGCTGAGAATTTACAAAGAATGTACCCATACTTTCTGTGTAAAATCTTGACACTTTAGACATTAATTTCTCCTCTCCTAATGTATTCTTATCCATAGATAATTGCTTTAATTTTAGTGTAGGTCTTACTTTAGTTTAGTTCAAGTATTAATTGGGGACCCTTTTGTAAACCACTTGGTGATGTAGGCTTCCTCTTTAAAGATTCTCTTTTTTTCTTAAAAGCCAATGAACATGACTCTCAAATTTTCAGTTGGTACCAAGTCTGCGAAGCCTTTCATTTATGTAGTGCATCAATTATTTGTAGGTAGTTTTACCGTTTATGTTACCACCGATTTCATTGATACGTAACCCTCGAATAAAAACTCCCGCGAGCATTTGGCGACTCGCTTCCGTCAATCATGCGCTCCTTATATGGTGTTATAGGAATGCCGCTCAGTTGGTTTAAAACTGAAATATGGCGGCCACTGTGTAGGCTGTTCGGTCGACATGGTTGCTTCGTATTCTTCAATTTGCGAGTGGTGTATTTGCTCGTGCAGGGATGAGCGCGAGCGCTATAGCAAGACTTCTGAACGTGGGGTTGGCATTTGTGAAGAAAATTCGGAAATATACAGAAATACCTCCACGGTTGATTACCCAGCCCGGACGGAAGCGAATCACCAAATGCTCGCGGGAGTTTTTATTCGAGGGTCGCGTATCAATGAAATCGGTGGTCATAAATGCTAATGAGGCTACACAAGGAAGAAAACATCCTCCTATATGATAAGACATTCAGTTGGTGAAAATACCTATTATTTGGCATTGGTGGCATGATTTCACATACCTTGCTATGTCCACGTCTCCTCCCTGTCAGCAAATCAAGTAACGTTGTCTTTCCAGAGCCGGAGGGACCCATGATTGCCACCAGTTCACCGGGATTAAAATACGCCGATACGTCTTTGAGAACCTTCTTTTCTCGAGGATTGTTTGGTTCCTTCATTTTGACATAATCACGTTCTAGGGATTTTCTTTTGTGATTTGGTACAAATTTCAAGTTCTCCTTATCTCTGATTTTGCCAGTCGCCAAATGAGTTGATCCGACTTCAGTTTGCGCTTCCGGTTGTGAGCGACGTTCCATAGATGTTGGAATAGGACTGTGACTTAGCCCATTCTGTTGAGAGCTTTCTATTGCCTCCTTGACAGTATTAAAACCCGAGTTATCAGCCGCAAAAGTTGAGAGTTCTGTTCTGTTCTCATCAACAGAACATTGGCTATCAGTTCTTGAGTCTTCCTCCTTCTCTTCCAAAACCACAGAATATGAGTGTTGGAACGGAGGGTTCGTCTCACCAGTAGTTTTTGTTGCTTCTTCGTTTCCTAAATGAATAAATAATAAATGATAAGGGACGAAAAGAAATTGGCAGAATAACTTTACTGATTCCTGGAGGCATGTAATCACACTCAAACCAGGCAAGGAATTCTCCCACACTTTATAATATAATTATTATGTAATGTAACTATTGTTTATTATATTTGTGGTTTTAGTTTATGCCTATACCATTATTATAAAAACTTTTGTAACTGATGTAATTATTATATCGTCCTTCCTTGTAATTAGTTCGTATCGTAAATTTTGCCTCTTGTCACTCTATTTTGTATTATATCCTAACCTAGGAGGAGCCTGGACCTTATAAGCCCCGGCTTCAAATTCAGGCTTCCTGTAACCAAACCTCTTTTCTATGTGTAGTGTGTATTATTTATGTATGACGAAACAAATACAAACTCTTTTTGACTTGAAATATATATATTTTTCATAATTACAAAACCAAGCGCTTCATACAAGTAGAAGCCTTGACTGTTTTCTTTTTTTTCTTTTTCCAATGGACCATCAACTCTCAATTCTAAATTGAACCGCCTTGTACAACATAATGAACAGCACAACAGGAAAATAATTCACAATAGATTTTTAAAACTATCGCTTTATTTGAATGGCCGCGCTTGATAACTTTCAACGCAGGCTCAAACGAAGTGAATGAGCAAAGCAATATAAAAACACAACGGTAAGTCATCAGTCGATGTAATTCACCAGTTAAAGCCTTAGTAACAAAAAACGGTTTCTCTCACCTTTATCTTCTCTTGCTTTCTTTTTTGTAACCACTGAGTAACTTAGAGAAAGGCACGCAATGCTGATTCTATCACGTGGTTCACATGGAGGAAGCTAAAATACGAGGCCAAATATAAAAATTAGTAATGGTAATAGGACTGAGTGGAGTACACTTCAGGGAGTAATCGGGCAATAATTTCCATAATTTTCGATTTGAAATTACGTGCACGATTATTCCTGAATTGTACGACACGAAGTCCGATTACCAATTTATTGTGTAAAAAATAAAATGCGAAAAACTCAGTAATAGAATATTTAATGTAAGTACAAACTTCTTATTACATCAGCTCAACATTCCAAACCAAAAACATAGCTTACAACTTTAAATAAATTCGTTCATTTTTGTTTTCAATCTGAAGCTTGGCAACCTGCTCATTCGAGATTTTTTCCTTGATTTTGATTGGTTAGCATGGGCTGCTAGAGCACGAATAGTTAATTAAGGTGAAACTAGATTGATCTTTTTAATCAAAATTCGCAGCACTTTTGAAAGCGAACTAGGAAGAATCGAAAAGAAATATTTTAGTCTAGAGTGGCTGGCGGCCCTTGTGACAAAAGCCTGGTAAAAAGTCTGGTAAGCCTGGTCACGTCTGACTCAACCAGACTTACCAAGCTTTTGGTTAGAAAGCAAGTCTGGTTATAAGTCTGATAAACCTTGTTTAACCAGACTTTCCTAGTAATCTTGGTTAAGTCAAACGTTATCTGAAAATCCTCGGGTACCTTTGAGGTAGAAGTAGTTCTAAAGAATGTCTAAAAATTATACACTAATTATTTAGAACTAAGGTGCATGTCTATTTTAAAAATTGGGTTAGTAGTGTTAAATATGTGTATGTAAAATAATACTAAGATCGTGATAAATAGTCTTGTTCTGCTTCTTATAATTGTTGTCATGGACAGTCATCATTATTGTTATTTTATAAATGAATTGAAATGTTATAATCTATGTTTAAAGGAGTGTTGGTGAGAATTTGACGAATTTTAGAGGATTCCAAAAACGAAAGGCAATATTAGCGGTCCATCGCCACACATTAGATGATGAATTTATTTAAGTACCTCTTTGTTTATCAAATAATCTTCGCCCTTCTTCAAGTAGTTTTTTTCCTTTCGTTTCAAGTAATAGCTGTGAACCAAGAAAGTAGCCTTTAATCCAAAGCTTAAAACTGTGATCACCAAGGACAACACGAAAATAATCACTTGAACAGTTTGTCCCCATACAGCTCCAGGATCCAAAAACAACAGTTTGCCAGGACACGTTGGGTTGCACTGAGCACCGAGACAACTGTCAATCATTGTCATAGGGAAGCCACGTGACTGAACCCATGTTGCTATGAAATCCTTCATGCTTCGGCTCCTCCCTTCCGTTTGGATCTTTGTTGATTCCCAGGTCCCACTCTGTATTTTATGGCTGCGAGAAGAAAAGTAAATTACTGTCGTGTTTTGAACTGCGCTTTTTGCTTTTAAAGAGAGGATTTAGAAAAAAAAAAACAGTAGCCATCAGTGCATAGTTGGTTTAAAACCTGTGTCACTTTCTTAAACCTAAAAACATTATACTAAAAATATTGGTTCGTTTTACTGAAACTATAAACCTGCCGGTGTCTTTGACTATAGATTAGCGAGGTTGGAAATCACCGATTGCAGCAAGTTCTTCCTCTGTGTCCTGGAAAATTATTTGTTGTACATCTGAGAAAATCACTTGCTATTTTCCTCTTGGAAATTTTCAGGGCATTTCGTGTAGTAGAGAATGTAATTAGTTCTTATTTCAGTTCAGGCTAGGTGGGCATGAGAGGGCATGACGCCATGTTGGCTGTACTAGAAACAAACGGAATAGCCTGTTTGATGTCATTCTTGAGAGAAAGATCATCTTTATTTATTTAATCACGGAGAGAACAATTGAACAGCTACAAGTAAATAAATCATTACAAAGATAATATAATAATTCACTAACAAACGATGCAGGTATAAAACTTAACAAAAAAGCTGCTCTCCACGAATGCCGTGTCTTAAAGTACTTGTTTGAGGGCACGTTTCAGTGTTGCCGATGTTCAGTGAATCAATATCAACAGCAACCGCGTTGGTATTGAGGCATTTTCGTGAAGTGGGTTTTCAAAGTGAAAATAAGAAATTGCATTACAGGAAACCAAAACTTCGAAGTTCTTATATAACATTGCAACGTTGTGATGTTTCATGCATACTCCTTCTGAAATAACTTAACGTAGGTATCTAAAACTATTCGACTTAAGTATGGAGCTTTTGCATGCTGTCAACGGTGAATGATTTCAAAGGAGGATAAGAAAGACGTTTTAAAAGGTTACAGTACACTTGAAAGCTGTATGGAATATATTTAAGGACAGGGATTTTAAATTTAAATTTCATTAGCGTCACGGAAATTAAACACTTCCGTTGCTGTTGCGGAAACGAAAATCCGAGAACTTGGCAAAAGTTAGCCTAACAATCCATTTCATAATAATAATAATAATAATAATAATAATAGTAATAGCCGTTTATTCACAAATCCAAGTGAAAAGGAGATAAATGAGGTTTTCCCTTTCTAGTTTATCTCCTGATAAGAAAATAAATTAAAACATTTTAAATTATTTACAACTGTTTAAAATACTTAACATAAAATATTTAGCACATCACACAATAGAAGAACTTAGTGTTCTCAGTCTGTTCTTAAAGGTCCACCCAATCCAGCCGTGGCCAGAGAGACTCATCGACCATTTTAGTAGTTATGGTTATTAAATTAAGGTGTATCTTAAGTATTGTTTATTAACAGAAGCTTATTGCTGGAAAACAACTGACTATTGACAATGATGTATTATTCAGTAAGTGACAGGCAAACTCGAAAAAAAATCCGAGTGCTCCTATCAGCAGTCGAAACCTAAGACCTTCCGATCACTAGTTCGGATGCTCTACCACTGAGCTACAGACATCCTGCATACCGCTAGGATTGGAATGTCATGTGTGGCATACGCGCAATGGTATAAACGTGACGGAATATTTTAAGCTTGGTGAATAAATGAGAATGATGATTATTGCGACGAAACTACACATAGTATACGTCTTATCTTTAATGGGAGGGCCTCGCTTCGTGAATTTGAAGTAAAGATGTATGCTATGTGTTGTTTGTTATCAACAGTGCTTTTATTCTGTTATCAAGAAGGAACACTTATCATACATGTTAACTTTGGAGGGCTTCGAGAATGTAGTTCCTGGGTCGCCGGTATAATAGATCTTATCACGGTTTTGGAAGCCATCTTGATGAGTAGGCAAACACGTCTTGAAATAACAGTGTTAGTATGGAAATCCGTTCTCAAATAATTTTCATAAAACATCGCTTCTGAAAAATTCATGAATAGGAAACTTTAGGCACTAGGCAAACGATTTTACGGAAAATAACTGAGGAATGTAGCTGTGCTAGAAAGCATTAAGTTGCGTTTTGACATTTCCATACATTTGTCTGTATAACGAACCAGCCGCGAATTGTTACTAACAATAGTTCGCGGGAAAAAAATATAGGGAAATGTATAGAAAGTTCAAAACAAAACTGGACGCTTTCTGCACAGCTACATCCTTCGCATTTTTTTCTTTCAACGAAACCGTGATAAGGTCTATTATTATCAACAATGGACAATTAGTTTTAGGTTTCTTTTAATAAACCTAAACCTTTTTGAAACAATCCCAGCAATACAGTGTTTATTAGATATTACATGACTGACCTGAGTTTTCCGTTGCCAAGACCAAATTCCTCTGAAGGTGGCAACACTCCTTCTTCGCCCCACAGGCTTGAAGTGCTAAAATAAATATGCTGGAAACACGCGGGCGCGAAGATACTCAAGTTAGATGTTTGGCTTTCAGAAGTAGTGAGGGATTCATTCATTGCCCCACCGTACATGTTAACAAGCGTAACATAGTCTGCAAGGTTGTCACGTGCTGTCTTTCCTTCCTCCTCTAACCTTCTGAAAAGGTCTTCAAGGATGAAAATGTCGTACATACTAGAGATAATCAGTAACGGGACTGTCGCGGGGTAATACCCGCGGGAAATCATGCACGTCGCCGAAGGACAACAGGTATAGCCAAGGGAATCATCATGACACGCAACCATGGAAATGTTTGCAAACGATGTGAATCCAGGGTTGATTCTGTCTTCTAAGCTGTCTTGAAAATCAATAAACCATCCTGAATCAACCATAGATTTCATTGTCGCGTTTAATCCCCGAGATTTGATCACTTGGCTTAACACCCAATCTGCATGATTCAGGACTCCAATTGCCCCAGCGCTGCTTCCAGAGAGAACAATTTCTTCAGCTTTGCTGAAGTTATGGCGTTGCAACAGGTCTTCAAAAACGGAACGAAAAATAGTTTGTCCTCTAAAGCTGAAGTTATCTACAGAAGGATCATTGACGAAATGAAACGGCTTCTTTGGGTTTGTTTTTAATCCAAGCCACAAGTCACTGGTGCAATAGGGTACTAAAACATGAACGTAGTCATGGAAAGTCGGATTTTCAGATTTTGACGACGACAGTAAGTCTCTGCCAGTCACTTTATCTGGCAACAAAGTCGATGTCATCAACACCGTAGAATTCTCATTCATGTACCGCTTGTTACAATCCTGGAAAGAAGCGCAAAACCCACCGCTTTCAAAGAACACAATCCATTTGTTGCTTAATTTCGGCCCAATGTAGAACGTA